>NC_060884.1:17294355-17414355 GCF_014805685.1 Silurus meridionalis | reverse complement strand
TTATTTTACTATAACGGTTTTCAGCCCAGTCATTGATTATTTCTACCACGTAACATTTAAAAGCCAGAAAGCATGGCCTTTAGTAGAAACTGCATGCAGACCTCAACTGTCCAGAATGAAAACCTGCTGTGTATCTACATTTCACACAATACTGGTTTATGAAACCGTATCCAAGCTTTTAAAGATTGCAGTAGTACTATTACGTTATCAAAGGTGCACCTTTGTTGCTTTAAGTATTCCTAAATCAGTATAGACCATACAAATAACATTATTTATCAACCAGTGATTTCACACTTTATTCAGCTCACATTATCCACTTTATCATTAAATGAAAAGAATCAGCGAAAAGAAATTAATTACTTTAATCAATACTTAAATCAATTCAAGAATTCAAGCTTCTTGTTCATGTCTGACAAAAATTTAACACGATGTGGTCTTCTGCTGTTTTTAGTTCTTTGGTGTCAAGGTTTTTACATGTTCGGATGTTATCTGAAATACCGTTCTGTTTGTGATTATTTGAGTTACTCTAACGTTTCTGTCAGTTTAAACCAGTCTTGCCATTCTCATCTGGTGTTTCTTTCCACCTGAACAACTCACACACAGTAAACATTTTCAAATTTTGCATATTTTTTAAACCATTCTGTGTAATCTCTATATACTGGGTTAATGGGTCTATAGTTGTGGGTGGGTAAAAAGTGACACTACCCTGCCACTCTCACAAATTTACCACTGAAATCAAGACCATAGCTGAATACATAACAGTAGTCCTCAAATCTTGGAACACATGAACAACTATCTCTCCCATGATTGTTTTTGTTTTTTGTTTGTGCAAAACAAAAGTGTCTTTAACAGTGCATTAATTACTTGTGCCCCATAGCCCAATGAAATGTACCTGTATCTTCAATAAATCATCTTGTTTTTGCAATAAATCAAATCAATTTAAACCTCATTCTCAGTTAAGGACCAGTTGAAAATAACATGTAAGTTGAAAATAGTTTTGGGGATTGCCAAAGCCATCAATGAATGGTCAAGCTCAAGACAACCAGGAACCTTGCAAAATGATATGGCTTGCAAATTCTCCAGGTTTCATAAAATGAACAAGTGTTTAAGCTTCCACAGAGGCATTTATCACAGCTCCAATCCAATTCTTTCACAGCCATTCAATGTTAAGGATGATGTTGCTACCCAGTATTTTTTCCTCTTCAGTAAACCTCACTAGTTGAACATACTTTTATGACAAGCTGTGAGCAGTAAAACTGGGACTGAAAAAAAGGCATCACTGGCTTCAGGGAACAGAGATAGAATATAAGTTTCATCTTATGACAGTTCTAAGAACCATAACTGAATCGACTGTCTATTTCTCTTTTTAACTGTAAAGTTGGGAAGTAGGAGATATTATTAAATGCTTTAAGAGTATTCTAAAGGGAATTGAAAGAAAGCACTGGCACTGACCTGCATTTTTAATTATAATTCTTGTTTTCCACAGCAAATCCAAAACTAAATCTGTCTCTTCTCTCTTTACAACTGCAAACGTTTTATTTGAATTTTTTAATTGACCTAGCTTGTGTACTTGAATTTATATTTCTTTGTTAAATAAGTGTGTAATCGCAGCATGTTGTGCACTTAAAGTTCCTGTGCCCAGGAACAGACATTGCAATAAGTTATAGCACTTTAATGCACAGCAATAAGTAAGAGCATCTAATAAATGCAAATAACTTTGACCTAGAATCCTTTCATACCATCCTTTTAGTGGGAGAGCCAAAAAGTGTTTAAGGAAACAAGGAAGGAAAATGAGGAAGATCAAGAATAAACACAGATAGTTACTGAAATGTAATGCATAATTAACAAAGGAAAAGACTATGATTAAAATATACGAACTTTGCAAAGATAATACCGCTCAATTAAAAAAAGTGTCTAATCCCACTGATACATTCTGGATATGTGTGAAACAAATGTCAAATATTGCTTGATTTTAAGAAAATAATCCTCACATTACAGACCATCGCACAATAAACTAATGTAAACTAAAGATTGTACCTTTGTGCCCATATAGCAGGGTTGTACTGCAATAGTATTGTCTGTATATTCTTAGCTCTATATATTCCCACCCAAGTAATTTTATTTTGTTCTGTTTTATGAAGAGAAATGTGCATATGGCTATTTAAGATCTTTCAGCTGCCCCTTGACAAATTAATGTAATAATATTTACCAAAATATAGACCTAAACAAAGTAGTTCCTTAATTTAAACTACTGTGACTCTGACCAGGCATTTACTAAGAATGTGTGAGTAAATGAATAAGAAAACACTGCAGGTGCAGTAAATCCATCATTTACACTCACATTAATGTAAATGTGATTTACTTTTGTGCTGTATCCTTCATAGCTGATTGCTTTTCTAAAACGTTTATGTGTCATGTTTTATCCTGTTGCAATATATCTATATTTCTTCCATTGTTCTGTTCCTAACACATATTTTGACACAAATCAACATATTTACATTACAGACTACACTCTTCATATAAGAAGCCAAAAAAACATTTGCATGGCTTTCTAATAGTGGCTTGAATGATGTGGCTCTCTAGTTCTAGGTCGCATTGTGTTTATGAAGAACCTACTGTTCTGGCTGTAAAGAGTTAAATCATTGATCTGCAACATGATACATTAATTAGTAGCCTCTTCTCTAGCTCAGGAGGCCTCCATAACACATTATCTCCAGCTTTCTCCAGTTCTTCCTATCTCCCTATTTACTGCCAGCTTAAAAGAATCAGGAGTGGTGCTTGATGTCATCGCTTAGTGTCCTACACTAAAAAGCAATTCTGTGAGCCATTTGCTTTAAGAGTTCTTGACTAGACAGTTTTCTAGTTTCCCTGAACACTATATTCAAGCACTCAATTGTGATGTTCAGAATCTTCCACAGCTTTCTTAAGAAAACACAAAATTTGAAGCTGTTCAAGACAGGAAAAAGTGAGAGTTGTGTCATCTCTCAGTTGTGTTATTTATTTGTGTATAAGCTTCTGGACTGATACAAAGCTGTAAAAATGTTTGTTGAAACGGAAACCCTGGTTTCAGAAACAAGGTTGTTAGCTTTTGCAATCTCATAGGAGGAACTTAAAGGCAAGGGGCCCACTTCCTTATTGGAGAGCAAAATATTTGACCAAAGACCAAAGATTAAAGACCAAATTATTTGCTGTGTAAAAATCCCTGATACGTAATCATATTATAATCATAATTATTGGTGTGTTAGTTTATTTTTGTCTCAAAGTTTAAACCAGAAGCCACATGTATTGTCTCTGTTTTATGTGTCCTAATGAGTCGTGTTATTTGATTACAACTGACTGCTAACTGTTTTAAAATGTGTGTGTTTCACTTCCTTTTTGTTTACAGTAGAGTGGCCTACCATCAAGTCAAAAAATAAGAAAAAAAAACTTAGCATGTTAGCATGTGACTTTGTACAGTATGTCTGATAGTGGGTGACTTATGACTATTGCTAATGTTCATGTCTAGAAGATTATCTGTATTTTCTTAAACTCACTTTGTAAAATGATTCTGTTTTTACAGTCCGATATCTGTGTAATGAAAGACACAGCTCATATAATCTGATATGGAGTGCATACACTACCAGACAAAAGTTTGAACACACGTTCTCTTTCACTTGTTCTCTTCTTCACCTTGAGGAAGGGTGAGTACAAAGCCAATAGCCCTATTAGTGCTAATACAACTACTGTACAAATCCATATTATGGCCAGATATAGTTAACTCATCATTATGCATAAATGGTCAGTCAATCAGAAAAACCTCAAGAACGCCAAATGTATCCCAAAGTGTAGTTGCCAAAACCACTGAATGAAAACTGAATCCGAAACTGATGATTTACATAAATGCTTTTCAGTGTTCAAGTGGCAGATATATTTCCACATACACTGTTTAGAGGAGAATGCATAAGTCAGGCCTTCATGGTCGAATTGTGGCAAAGAAACCATTACCATTTTGGGTTATTTAAAGTTCCCTTTCAGGAACTCGAGCTGCGTCGAAAACACTTTGGGAACGCCTCGCGTTGTTCATGCTCTAAATCGTGTAAAATCCGGCCAACAGGCAGTCTTGACGTCATTGGCGGGTGATGTTGCGTAAACCAGGAAGCTACAAAATGGGTGATCGATGGTAGCGACATTAGCTTCTGTTTGTTCAGTTAAGCGCTTTGTGTGTGAATCTGGGCAAGCAATGGCTAAAAAGCAGACAAACTTTCGCATGTGTGTCCCTCCTTGCCCAGATGAGCTTTGTGTTGTTTGCTTGGGAGTAGAGCATGCTCAATCATCTCTCTCTCTCTCTTGAGAGAGAGAGACAATTGTCTATGCTGTAGCCACATGGCTATCCGCACTCTCCGCTAGTGTCCTCGAAGAGTAATCTCCCTAATGGCTCAGGTCCTGCTCTCACTGAGGCGAAGCGGCGCCGAAGGTCAGGGGACTCGCAGGCCGACCTAGCAGAAGGCATGGAGATGGATGAGTCCTCTCCAGCCTCTCCTGCTCCCCGGGGAAAGCATATTTCTTCCTCCGAGGAGGGAGAATCTTCAGATGCTAGCAAGCCTACGGACTCCTCACAGCCTGTGCTGTTCAAGGAGCTCCTGGGGGTAGTAACGCAGGCCATCACTAAGCTAGAGATAGCTTGGCCCCGACGAGTAGCGGAAAGCAACGCGTGGCCCCTGAGGGGGTGCAGTTCCTAGCAGGTGGTCTATCTACAGAGGTAGTAGAGACCATTCTCTATTACAGAGCTTCTTCCACAACTAGGTTGTATGCCGCTAAATGGCATCTGTTCGCCACTTGGTGTGGGCACCACCAGGTGGACCCAGTCAACTGCCTGGTTGGTTCAGTTCTGGAGTTCTTGCAGAAACAGTTTGCCAAAGGATTGGCTCCGTCAACCCTGAAGGTTTATGTGTCCGCCATTGTGGCTTTTTGTACCCCACCAGTGGGGCAGTTGTTGGAGAAACACCCTCTCATGACAAGTTTCCTACGCGGCACCCAGAGGCTGAGGCCTGGGACACGACCCAGAGTGCCTGTGTGGGACTTTGCCGTTGTGCTGGCGGCTCTTTATCTGAGCCCCCCATTTTAGCCCTTGGCCGAGGTGGCTCTTAGGTATCTGTCATGAGTTTTCTTCTGCCAATTTCATCCCTTAAGAGGGTCTGGGACCTACAGGCTCTTTCTGTGGCCCCGTCTCTCCTTGAGTTTGCCCCTGGCATGGCCAGTGCTATCCTTTACCCTAAACTGGGGTATGTGCCTAGGGTGCCTGCGGCTCTCTCACGACCTGTCGTTTATGCAAGCATTCTGCCTTCCTCCTTTCCTTGCCCCTGATCAGGAAAAGCAAAATAGACTGCGAGCACCGGACGAATCCGTGGAGGAAGTCAAAGCAGCTGTTCGTCTGCTATGGCCCTCATAGAAAAGGTTTCCTGGCTAATAAGAAGACGCTCAGCAGATGGATTGTGGATGCCATTTGTCTGTGTTATGAGTCCTCTGGTCTTCCCACTCCTTTCGGAGTCAAGGCTCATTCCACCCAGAGTATGGCAGCCTCTACGGCCTGGTCCGCTGGAGTTTAGCTCCAGGACATTTGTAACGCTGCGGGCTGGTCCACCCCACTGACCTTTGTCAGGTTTTATGACCTTGACATCAGAGCCACTACTGGCTTCACTACTTTGCTCAGACACACTAGGCAAGGACTGGACAGTATGGCGTGATTGGACACTCGTTCCCAAAGCGTTTTTAACGCAGCTCAAGTTCCCGAAAAGGAACATTACTAGGTTACATATGTAACCCTAGTTTCCTGATAGTTTACGCGACGTTGCCCGCCGATGACATCACGACTGCCTATTGGGCGGATTTTACAAATGATTTAGAGCGTTAACAACGCAAGGCGTTCCCAAAGTGTTTTCAACGCAGCTCTCGTTCCCTCAGGGAACGTCTCTGGGTTACATGTGTAACCCTGGTTCCCTGAGGGAACGAGACGCTGCGTCGAAACGCTTTGGGAACGCGTTTTTTGACGCAGCTCGAGTTCCTGAAAGGGAACTAGGGTTACATACGTAACCTAGTGATGTTTTTTTTTGTTGACTACATAATCCAATATGTGTTCTGTCATAATTAACCGCCTACAGTATTAATATACAATGTTGAAAACAATACAAGTGAAGAAAAATCATTGAATTAGAAGGTGTGTCCAAACTTTTGACTGTTACACTATGTTACCATATAGCCCGTTATAGAATCTAGCTAAGATTGTATTAGGATCATCTATAGTGTTCCAAGACCAAGACTGGTTAGACTGTGGCTACTCACAGTTTTGTTTTGCTTTTATGTGTACAATGAAAATACATAGATTTTTATTGTCTAGTCTTTAATTGATCATATAGACTATGTACGTATACTATGGTTGTGGGAGGTATTTGAATGTGACCGTTTTGTTATGATTAGTGTTTCTAAGTCAGACAGTGTGCAGACAGTGTAGTCTGGAAAAAACCTTGTAAGTCTTTTCAGGGACTAAATTATGACAATCAATAGTATACATTGACACCAACGACTGTAAAAAAAAAAAAAAATCAATTAATAATTCACCACTGACTATGTTTATAAAAATTCTTCTTCTTCTTTTGGCTGCTCCCATCAGGGGTCGCCACAGCCGGATTATTCGTCTCCATACCACCCTGTCCTCTACATCTGCCTCTTTCACACCAACTACCTGCATATCTTCCCATCCATAAACTTCCTCCCCGGTCTTCCTCATTTCCTCCTTTCTGGTGACTCCATCCTCAACATTCTTCTACCGATATACCCCATGTCCCTCCTCTGCACATGACCAAACCATCTCAATTGGGCCTCTCTCACTTTTCCCCAAAACATCCTACATGTGCTGTCCCGCTAATAATCTCGTGTTAAATCCTGTCTATCCTTGTCACTCCCAGTACAAATTTCAGCATCTTCAGTTCTGCTACCTCCAGCTTCACCTCCTGTCTTTTAGTTGATGCCATTGTCTTTAAACCATACAACATAGTTGCTTCCTACTGTGATTACAGCTATAAATGTAGTTGATCCGCATGCAGATATTTACAACCTTGAATTTCCTTACACAATAAATGTCACCCTTTGATTAAGTTAGATCATGGTCATCAAATGATTGTGATCAGATACTGGCTATTAGAATGGAAAATTGCAGTGTTATTTTTCCTCATTTTCTCTTTTGTGATAAAACAAACTATAAAATGTTCTAATGTTACTTGTGGTTGATATAGAGAAGCATATGTCATTTCATGATAGTCTGTACTTTTCACTATGTGTAGTATACAATTTCACCATCTGAAGGGTTTTTCCAAAGCAGTGAGTGAAGAGGTGTTATTTCCTGAAAAGTATGTAAGCAACTGAGAGCTTGCTCTTATAGTACATCCGTTTATTTAGAAAAGGAAGCAGGAGTACGATTAGATTGAGATTAAGCAAGATTTAAAAAACCTCTGACACCCATTATAATAACAACCTGTAAATAATTTGTGAAGGACGTTATAAAGAAGCCAAATACACTAGCATGTTAATTCAGGGATCCTTAACAGCATGCAGGGAAATTTAATAAAAAATTTTAATATCATTAATACAACTTATTTTATGTTTTTTTCAATATGATTAAGACATTATTTGATTAATGTTTTTATTCACTTAAAATTTGTTTGTGTATAGATCAGATTTTCGAATGCAGATTGTCTTTGCTAATGTGTTTTAGTTCTCTGTGTGGTCATTTTTTTTATTGCTTTTATTGCTTTTATTTTTTAGCATTGCTGTTGGATTATTTCAAATATATGGCCCATTGCATTTTTTTGTCAGCTTGATGTTGTGGACAATGTATTTGATCATCTTTTTTACTTAGAGATAAAACCCCAGGGTCTTTTAACACAAATTAAGTTCGAGTGAGTTTACCTGAGGATATCTGAAAACACAATCGGATGAAGTGAATAGTTGGAGAATACACTGATAAATTTTCTTTTCCGATTTTGTCTTAGGGTGATAAATGCAGGAAAGAGTATGCTGAATGAGGACCAGGCAGCATGTGATGTGCTATATGTGAAGAAGCTTACTAGCAAACAGCAGCGTGCCTCTCTGCTGATGGAAGACAGTGGGGTAAGATTTACTGGCTCTCAGAGCAACACAGTTCGGCCACTTAAAGCAAGTTGATATCAGTTTTGGTTCAGGTTCGTCATTCAGGCTGTCATATTTGGACTGAAGTCATAGCTTGAGATTCAACTTACAAAATATTTTGTAACCAGGAATACTGTAACAATCTAAACAGTACATTGTTTAGAATAGGGCAAACTGGAGTCTGTTGTCAAAGAAATAATATTTTAGCTGTTAAGCTTACTTGCAGTTTTCTACTTCACACACACACACACACACACACACACACACACACACACACACACACACACACACAGATTTAGTTGCCTTTATCATGTCTTATGATGTCTGACTGTCCTCTGTCAGCCTCCACCTTCCACACTAAAATTGTCAGGTAATATATAAATTATATGATATATTACATATGACCTCAACACCGCCCACACACATATTTAGTATTTTCCATTTCAGTGGTAGCCAGTGGTTGGTGGTTTTGTTGGCTTAATGCTAGTTTTGGTAGTTTTGTTAGCTTAATGCTAGTTTTTGGTCTGCCCCAAATTTGAGAACAAATAAACAAGATTTTAATCTCCTAAGATTATGTCTTACAAATTATATGTTTTAACTATATAAGCATACATTTTCTAACTATTCTTCTGTCCATTGACACCACCATCCATCTTTCTCTCTCTGCAGGATACCACTGGCATTCCCCTGCACTTCTGGGGTGTATTTGATGGTCACGCAGGCTCTGGAGCTGCCCTCATGGCCTCCAAACTTCTCCATCGTCTCATCAGAGACCGTCTGTGTGAAATATCTCATCTTTTGGAAAACCAGAGCAGTCCACCACCCATTTGCCTAGCTAAGAACGGGAGTCCCTATCAGGCTGAGCAAAAGAAGGGATCCTGCATGGATACTGAGGACCAGGATGGACCTGTAGATCCCATTGCTCGGTTCCACATGGAGAAGGTCGTCAGTCTGGAAAGTCTGGTGATGGGAATCATAGAAAATGCCTTCAAACAAATGGTGAGACTATAGTGTTCCAGGCCATTTAGAAGTCAACACTGAATCAAATTTTTATCAGAAAATGATAGTGCGCTTCATTTGTTCTGCCCTTTCAAGCCTAAATTAAGGTTATGGCACTTTGTATTAAGGATGAGTCGTTCATGAACGATTCATGACTCAGTGCTCAGGTTATGTACAGTAAACAGAATTGAGAAGTTCACCTCTCAACCATTCTAGTATGAGTCGTTTGTTCTTTGATCACGTGACCCCCATATACGCTATGCAGTTCATTACACAGGAAAGAGAATGGAATAGTTCATCTCATAAGTCCTCAAGTAATTTGTTATTTTATCTAATGACTTCCATATATTGTACACTACACCATGCAATAGATCAGGGTTTTTGGTCCGTATATTGACATTGTTGTTATAATAATTATGGTAGATATGAGTAGATATGACAGGCTAGCAACTTATTCTGCTTATCATAATGTTTCCTCAGATGCAGTGTCATTATTGGAACTATAGTCAAAGTTTGTGTATGTAGACATATTCGGAGAGCTGCTTATTGAACATGTAACATTTTATAACCAAATGAACAAAATGACTCAAAAAAAGATTTGTTCATTTTGATGACTGAGCTTCAGAGAACCAAGTCACTAAAACGATCTTCCCATCACTACTTTGTATAGGTGATACATAGGGTACATACACAACCAGCCAGACTAGTTACTCTAGTCACCCAGCTTTCCAATTCATGCTGGCACACCTCAAAGTAGCAATTATATATGTCTGCACTTTTAATCTTCTTAATACAACAGTTCATTTCTGGTGCAACATTTCAGAGACTCAAAATTCTTTATCTATACACAGTGATAGAGAAATCAGTGCACAAAGCATTATAATAAATTACATGCCCTGTTTAACCCATATTATTGGTTGACAATGGTCCACTTTGAAAAACAGGAGTTGTGTATTTATTGAAACTTGTTTAGGCTTAAATTTATTTTTGTGAAAATAAATGTAAGATCTGCTACACTGTTTAGCCAATCTCTGCAGTTTAATGTGTTCAGATTAGAAGCATGATGTGGAAGTACTGAATATCGACTTCAATTATCAAGTGTTTCTCTTTCTATCCTGAATGAATCCTTTATGTCCCTATTTTTACAATATTCATATTTTATTATCTAAAATGTACTTACATAAATTCATCACACTATAATATAGTATAGTTAGTATAGTTTAGTTAGTTTCTCTGTTTATCTTTCTTTATATGTTCTCTGTTAGTTTCTTTGTCCTTTTGGCTACAATTTTACTCCAATTAACAATGATTAGTAATTCCGCTTAATAGCTTAAAAAAGATTACAAATTAATTAATAAGTAAAATAAAAAACTTTATTGCATGCCCAATATATATATATATATATATATATATATATATATATATATATATATATATATATATATATATAGTTTTTGACTCATGATTAGTCTCTTTAGTCCTTGATACTTATTCCACCAAAGGTAAATCTGAGTCATTACAGTTCATTGTACCAAATTATACAGACATTTGATATTCATCTTATTACCCTGTAACCAGACTTGCATCTGTTCTGATTTGAATAATGTTCCTTTTCATCCTGACTGATTCTGTGGTCATCTGTGATCTCCAAAGTTTGCCAAGCCCAAATACGCCGGTACTTGTTAGCACTCTTATAAACAATTCATTTTCACATACTATTTTTGGCAGGTTTTTTTCACAGTCAGTGTGATTCATTAAAGCAGCCTCGTGATGATCCACTTCAGTGTCACTGACAATTATTTGCTTGCCACACTGAAAGAGAGTATTCAAACATTGCAACATAATTCAAGTGGAAATGCCATATTATTCCAGTCAGTCTCTGTTTCTTTCATGCATTTATTAAGTATACAAGACATAACCAGTTTTTTACATGCTGCAATCTAAAAATGAGGGAGTCATCTTTAAAAAAAAGCCTGATAAGTGTATGTCCTCCATTAAAAATCTCACACCCTGTGCCTTTTTCTGTATAGTAATCATTCTATTTGAAATGTTATAGAGTGTCCATGTTACAGACAGTACTGTGTGTTTTTGTTTAAAGTATTATTCTGGTGTTTGTGCTATGCAGGATGACCTCATTGAAAAGGAGAAAGTATCTTACAGCATTTCTGGAGGATGTTGTGCCTTGGCTGCTGTGCATTTGTTAGGCAAACTCTATGTAGCAAATGCTGGTGACAGCAGGTAAGAAAAGCAACCGTTATTAAAATATTATAAATATGTACATTTATAGATTTCATCGATGCAATAAAAAAAACTAATCTCAGCAAAATAGTCACTGTGCTGTTGCTGTAATTTGTTCATAATATGAAGGATCTACCTTTTGTATTTCAGAGCCATAATTGTTCGCAATAATGAGATTATTCCGATGTCTACTGAGTTCACACCAGAGAGTGAGAGACAACGGCTGCAGTATTTGGTGAGTTTCCTACCTGCAGCACAGCTCAGTTCAGAGGCAAAAAGAACAATACAGACATATGCATTTGTTACCAAACCTGAACCTATGATGATTTCATGATTTTTTTTTACCTGATGTTCTGACATTCAGTAAATTCAATAAACTTAATTAATGTTAAAAATGTTCAGACCCTTCAGAGTCTAGCTTTTCTTGAATACAGTCAGCCCTTGACCTATGAACGCCTGACCTACGAATTTTCGGAGATACAAGCATGGCCACGGCCACCCAAAAAAAACAGAAACAAAGAAAATCAAAATATATTCAAGAAAACTTTCAAAGATTTGACAACAACACAAACAGAGAGAGAAGTAGAAGAACGCATTGTGGAACCGGGAGCAATGCCTCTTTCTGCGCAAAGTCCTCGTTGTGAGAAGACGTGTTCCGTACAATAATTGCACAGTGTGATGTAATTTTTGCGTTGTGATTTTAGTGTTTGTTAATTTCTTACCATGGCAAAAAAAAACCCACAGAAATAGTGCTCCAGCTAGGGGAGAAAAGAAGCAGGGGAGTGCAGTTTCTCTTAAAGAAATCTTACAAGAAAAGAAGAAACAGACCATGCAGTCAAAGCTTGATTCTAACTTTACTAAAGTAGAACCTCGACCATCCACAAGCGCAGCACTAGCTTCACCACAACCATCAACCAGTCATGAGGGTGAAGGAAAGGAACTTTTGGATGAACCTCTAGGAATTTCATCCATCTTCTCTTCACCCTCCTCCCCCTAAACAGTACTCTATATATGTACTATAAATTCCAGTGTCATCAAGCAAAAAGTTACTGCACATTTAGGTAATTAAAATAATTATATACATTTTTGTAATATAGATTTAGCATTGACTGCATCTCGGGGTTCCTCGGAACGCATCATAGAGTTTTACTTTTCTCGACTTACAAACACTTTTCCGGTCCCTATCTATTTAATAAGTCGGGGGCTACCTGTATATATTCTTAAATGCAAATGACTGATTTCTTATTTAAAATCTTCATAGCGACAAACTGCTTCGTGCTCTTTATGGTGTTTATAGGGATTCCTTAAACCAGAACTGCTTGGGAACGAGTTCACACACATTGAGTTTCCCAGACGCATTCAGCACAATGAGCTAGGCAAGAAGATGTTATTTAGAGACCACACAATGACTGGCTGGTAAGTTTTTTAACATCGTTAGTTGATTATCTATAAAAATGTCCAAGCATTCTTAATAAATCAGTAAATGACATCATGAAAATAATCATACTTTTGTGTAAGTTATGATAGTCATTTTTATTTCTTGATTGCAGGGCATATAAGACCATTGTTGAAGATGACCTCAAGTTCCCCCTTATTTATGGAGAGGGAAAAAAGGTAAACTACCTTTACTTCATTTTTAATAAGCTTAGAAGTTTGATGTGAATTTTATCTTATCTGTGGCAGTTACAGTGAGATGTTTAATGCTTACTGTGTATTGTATTCTGTGTGTGGGTTTTTTTGTGTGTGTGTGTGTGTGTGTGTGTGTGTGTGTGTGTGTGTGTGTGTGTTATTATAGGCCCGAGTCATGGCCACAATTGGAGTAACACGTGGTTTAGGCGACCATGATCTGAAAGTGTACAATTCAAACATTCATATCAAACCTTTCCTATCCTGCTGTCCAGAGGTATGTTTATAAAGACAGATGTGCAAGTATTATTTAGTCTTTTTCGCTGACTATATCCACTCTTCTCGTCATTCATTTTGTGAGTCACCCATCCATCTATTGCCTCGAAATATAAAGAAATATTTTTTGTAATACAACACCTGATCTCACAAGGAATAACTTTATACTAATTTCTTATAACAATTTCTTGTTTTATATTCAGGTGAAAGTATATAATATTTCAGAGCACAAGCATGGCCCTGATGACATCCTCATTATGGGCAGTGATGGATTGTGGGATGTGACTTCTGACAGAGAAGTAGCCGATGCAGTAACAAAATTTTTGTCCTGCTGTGAGCCTAATGACCCAATGAGGTACTTTTAACCTTTTTATTAACTGCATACTAATGTTTACAAATGGGGTAAATGTTTTACCTCTTTTATTAACTTAATTAAAAAATTAGTGTCTGATATGAATTAGCTAACCACACCAGCAAGCAGGTAGCATGGAGTCATGTGAGAAATAAACCTTTATAAAATGTTATACCACTTTAGGAATGTAGTAAATCTTACATTTAAATTAATTTTTAACTAAGATAATATCCAATATTACGGCCTACCGTGTGATCATTACAGAGATGGGAAAGACAAGTGTTTACTGTGTCAGTCTATATCATAGACTTTCATACCTGTTTGGACAATCCCATTCCAAAAGTACGGTCTTTAACAATCTACGATACTCTGGGCTTTCTACAAAATGTTTGGAGCTATCTGTGGACATTTGGGACCATTCAGTCAGAAAAGCATTTGTGGGGTCTAGTACTGATTTTTAACAAGAAGGTCTAGCTCACAATTAATGTCCCAGTTCATGTCATAGCTGATTATGGTTTGAGTGCTTTACACCACAACAGCTGATGCTTGGTTGCATTGCTCATATTGATCTTATCCTTGTGTGTAGCTTCTTTGCTTATTTCATAAAATAAGCTTCTAAGGCAAGATATGTGCTATGCGGTTTTAGCACGCAATATCCCTGGTTTTGCATAGTCTACCATTTTGTGACTAAGCTGTTCAGATTCCTAGACTCCTCCACAATAATAACAGCTTAGAGCAAACAGAAATTTCATGGGCTCACTTGTGGCAAATGTTCAAGTCAGTGTAAGTTCTTCAGTATGTACCATTCTATTTGTAATGTTTGTTTTAGGAGATTGCATAGTCAGTGCTCATAATAATTGATTATAATGCATAATCAATGCTCAGTCAATTAATTGCATCATTGTCATGAGTTAACACGTGACTAATGTCAACTTAATCGCGCATTTTTATCTGTTTATCTGCATACCTTAAATTAATACTTTTCAAGTTTTGGATACTCTAATTAACATGGGCAAGGACAAATGGATGGATACTTTATGCAAATGTATATTTATTATTAGTAAAAACCATACTCAACATAGAGCATGAAGAGAAAATATTCTTGTAAAGGTTTTGAAGTAATTATGGTGTTTTAATTTACATAAATCATCAGGACACAGACGGTTTTAATTGCATGACCCGTGCATTATGTTGATTTTGGTAATTAATTAAAGATTTGGTGTATTAGTTAAACGAATGTTTAGTGATTAAAAGTGTGTGTATGTATATATCTGAGTAAAGAAAGTTGAATAAATGTGTGTTGCGTTGTGTTCCTTACTATACCTTCATTATCACTCTCTAACAGGTACACTTTGGCTGCTCAGGATCTCCTAATGAGGTCACGTGGTGTTCTGAAAGAGCGGGGTTGGAGGCTACCCAATGACAGACTGGGATCAGGTGATGACATTACAGTGTTTGTCATCCCATTGGCTGGTGCAGAGTCAGAGACATGACAAGGCAGAGCAGTTCCTCTCTGGCAAGCAAATCAGGACACGGCGATAATTCGTGCTGGCTGAGGAAGGGGTGCAATACCAAAAAAAATCTATTCTCACTTGGGCTTAAGGGAAAGATATATGCATTGCTCCTTTTCCTCTGATTTTTCAGAGAAATCATTTCGACTTTTACCTCTTCTAATCAAGCTTGGGATGACATCATCATTAAGTGCCACTCTTCAAACTCTACATTGCTCACAGATTTTCTGTGAAAGACTTCAAAACACACAAAGCCGCTGTGATATCTATATATACTCTGGAAGTCTATTTGGAGTGAGGAGCGATAAGAAGAGAGATTTGTGCTAGGTGAATGGAAACAGAAAAATGGGGTACTGCTGATATGAGATGAAATGTTGATGATTAGGGATGTATAGATGTAAGCACTTTATCTTTAGGCCTAAATTCATAAACCTGTAATTAAGACTGAAAGCAAGTTTTGCTTTATTTCACCCTCAGCTTCTCTACATGTCTCCAAAGAATGTGTCTATTTAAACACATGGATTTCATGACACTGCAGTAGCTTTATTTCAAAACAAATGATCACCAAGAAAAGAAGGAAAGCACAATTTTCTTATTAGTCCTGATAATGACGGGGTCAAAAACATGTTTTGAAAAGTGAATAATTATTTTGATTGAAGTAATTGTGTAGGGCAGTGGTAGCTCAGCAGTTAGGATGTTGGACTACTGATTTCAAGTTATGAATTCAATGGCATTATCAAGCCTTTGCAGGGCACATAGGCAAGACCATTAACCCACAACAGATGCTTTGTATCAATGAGATCAAATTTAAATCTCTCTGGTGCCTACCTTAAATGTAAAGATATACTACTGTAACTCACACTTAACAAAGCTTCTAGAAATTTGAATCCATAATAAATCAGCTATTGCCCATTTGACTAAATCCAGGTTCCATACCTCTCCACAAAGCCATGTTCATAATGAACCTAAGAACTTGCAAGGAGGTAGATTTTTGGATTATAATCGAACCCAATTATATTATTTGTGCAAAATTTTCACTTAAAATGTAGCTTTTAGGATATTTTTTTTTTCTGAGATGAGATTAAAAGCTTATTATATATTCTGAATCCATATTAGGATTAGTTCAAGTTCAGCACTTATATGGAATCTAGAAACTTACCATTAATGAATTTATTATACTGTATTATAACTATCTACGAAAACTTGAGGAACCATATTTGTAAAAAAAAAAAAAAAAAAACTAATGGGCTGAAAAAAGTTTTAGGTGGCAGCTAGATTACCACCTATATGAAGATATTTTCAGCAGTAGAACCAAGGTCCTGAACATCTTAATCTTCATTTCAATACACCATGCTTAAATGATTTTCAAGTAAAAAAACCTATTGTGAATATGAATTCAACCATTTGAATTGATGGCTGACTGCATATAATGTGTAATGTTTAATTTTGCTATAATGTTTAATTGAATTACCATTCTTGCTGACTGTTTTAGCATTTTTCAAGCTGTAACACCTAAGTAACTGTGATTCCTTCACAATAAATCTCCCATCTTTGAAGAAATTATTTTCTTCCTCTTTGCCATGCACTACATGATCAGTAGTCAAGCTTGTATAAATATTGATATTTTCTGCACATTAATGATTATTGGACCCAAAGTTACAAGAAATAGGAGACATCAAACAATAAGACCAGAATAGGATCGCCATCAGAATCAGTACCATTATTAGTAATAAGGAGTGTAATAAGAAAAAGAATGCTTGATGAAAAATCACTGATTATAACAGTTAATTTGTCATCATCCGTTGCAAATTGGTCATTATATGGCTTCTATTATTTTGCCTGGGTAATTGTTTTTTTGATAAAATGTTGCTGTTTCTCTTCAGCCAATCATTAGATTTTAGAGCATCGATCACTTACCATTCACAACCTCCTACAAACATTACCTCCAAACTATTAATGAGGCAAAAGTAACAGGATTACCCACACTAAACTAAGGCTGGGATTACATTACTTGAAACCTTTTCATCCACACATAAAACCAATGAAACACAGCCCAACATACAAAAAAAAAATCATCACATACACACTACAACCTACACATCTATTATGAATGTTTCAGTAGCTTTAGCGCATTTCACAGTAAAGGCCTGGCTTTTTTCTTTCTTCTCACAAACATGTACACCAAATCATCATATTCTGATAGCATACTAAGCCTTAGTGTCTGTCACGGTGTGCTCAAACATCTTAGCAATTAGCTAGCTAGTGAGCTGCGTTCCTGTCACCTCTATTACTTGAATATTTGTGATGTTACCATTTTTTAAGCTTGTGAAAAAAAAAGCCCTATGCACTTTATTTACAAATAAAGCTTCGGCAGTTCAACCAGTCTGCCGTAAACAAATGGTCTGTGGTGTCTGAACAACAATTTATACTTTAACATGTACAAAACTAATAGTTGTCACTAAACATAAAACCTTTTATATTAAATATTAATATTCTCTTTTGTCACAATCAGCAAACACACTCAAGCCCTCAGGTCATACAATTCAGTGAAGCCCTTACTTGTGAAATAATAAGTGACGGGGTGGGTTAAAAATAAATTGTATTTAGATGTGTTTTAGTTAATAGGTTCACTATAAATATATGTAATCTATAATAACAGTATAATCACTGAATAAATTACTTTTAGGTTGGTTTTTTTCAGCATAGGTGTGCATCGCATGAGTACATTACTAGCTGCACTTCATCGTTTTGTCCACCAGATGGCACTGTTGAAAAAACAGGCGGGAGGAACGCTTCATTACTCCAGAAGGCTTCATTTATGCCTCGGGTATGGAATGATGTCATTATTATCAGAGGCGTAGGAGGCGGAGCTAAAAATTCCTAACGGCTGAATAGCTTCCTCAGCCAATAGGGAACGATCACCAAGGGAGGAGGGGCGGGGTGTTGTTCATAATGTGGGCGGGGCCAGTGTTTGTCAGCTTCGTTTCTTAGCAATAGAACAGAGATCAGAGATCTTCAGTATTCCTCTGCGGTCAAACTCGGGCACAGAGAGGAGGAATAATCCTGAACAGCACGAACCAAGAAATAAGGTACTGCTTTCATTCTTACTTTCATGAGTTTGAGGAACCAGATACAAAAGATTTAAGGAACTTGTGGATAATGTTTGGGAATAAGTTTTATTTGCGGCGGCTGTGACTGTGTGTGTGTGTGTGTGTGTGTGTGTGTGTGTGTGAGAGAGAGAGAGAGAAAGTGTCCTGTGGTTATCTGAAAGCTTGGCGCTTCCTCTGTTCATATTCATTCCCTCTGTAAATAAGATGTGCTATGTTTTGTTCACCTGACCTGAAAACCACCTGTTCATTGTAGCAGTCAATTAAAGAGCGTTATAATGAGGTTAAATGTGATGTAAAAGAGCCGCTCGGAAAAACAACCTGAGCTTCCAGCTTGGAGCGACTGTTAGGGAGTTGCACGTTACCGCCTCGTCCCTGTGCAGTAAACACGGATCTGCAGCTCGCTCCTTGTTTAGGAAATCGATTCAACGATCAACAAAGCAGTTTGACTTCGATTGCGGCTGTAGTGTTAGAAAAAAAAAAAGATTTGAGTTGATGTCCTACTGATAGAAAGCACAGTGAAGGAGAGGAGTTGTTTGTGTAAAACGCGGTCTAACCTGTCGCAGTCACAGGGCGTTGTTTGGACTGGCTCGAACAACTAACTTACCCCGAGTCACATAAGTCGTGGAGAAGACCAGGGGCTCTTTCTGTGAGAGGAAAACGAAACGAAGATTTGGCGATAGTGGTGTTTTATGAATTGGTGTGAAACAAGGGTGATTAGTGAAAAGACTGCATTCATCGCTTTTTGATAGAAGAGGCTAGGCCACGGGTTCACACACAAACCATGGGGAAGAGCAAGAACCTGGTCAACTTCTTCCAAAACTAGTGACCTAACAAAGCTCCAAGCTGGTAAAAGCACTCCTAAATTACTATTGACTGGACATTGTTTGGTGTGTTTTTATCAACACATAGCTTCAGGACACTTTTTTGTGGATTTATAATTATGTAACACTCACTTGGAGCTTTTTCCAGACAAGGAATTGTAGAATACAGCTCTACTCGTGAACACTGGACATGTCTTAGGAACCTGTTGAGTTGAGATAAAAATGGCAAGGGAAATAAGTTCAAAACGTCCACAGAAGATTCATTGAGCAATATTTTTTTTTCCCTTTCAGAGTTGTTTGCTTGTGCCAGACAGGAGTGTACAAAGTCTGCCTACTGGGCCAAATTCGGCCTTCGGCTTCTCTCTCTGAGTGTATGAAAGATGGCCTGATGCCTATGACCATGGTTGCAGTGTCTGTGCTAATACTGTTAATGCAAAAACATTTTTTTCCTCCTAACAACATCTGGAAATGCATGTACAGAATATTTAAACATGTCCAACAAGTGCAGAACTAACAGCGAGAAAGTTTGAGATGGAAACTAAGCTTGGAAAACTTTTTGGGAAATCTTGAGAGTGCTTTTTTATTTATTTATTTTTTTTTTTTATATAAGTCTTAAAGTGGATTGAAATTTAGATTAGAGTAAATAAAATCGGGACTAGAAAGTTAGATTAAACCCATAGCTTGGAAATGGTGGAAATATCGTTGCGTTTCAACTCCAGTATGCTGTGGTAGACGTGACTGATGAGGGTTTTTGTTGACCAGGTCTGCCCTGTTAGATTGTTTGAACAGTTAATAGCTCTGAATGTCAACTCTTGAGCCCTGGTTTATGACTGTGAACACTGCACATGTTGTTTAAAAGGGATAAACAGACAAGACTGGAAAAAAAAAACAAGCCAGAGTGATTGTACGTGCATTTGGCATTGCCAGTACGGGAGTTTGGAACATCCTGGAAAGAAAAATGTGCCACTGATGTACTAACCCATGTTGACCAAGAAAAAAATAACCACATTTGGTGATGAAAAACATGAATAACCTCTACAGGGCATATCAAAATGTACAATTTGAAGACTGCTTTGGGCGTAGTAATGTAGAGGTTGAAGAATCTGAAGGCTGCTTGGAATTTCAATAGAAATACAGAGATAAGCCACACAAGTTCTCAGACCAAGATTAACTTCGACCAAAACGGGGAGTAAGAAAGGATTTGCTCATGATCAAAAAATCAAGTAAAAGCATATTGGCCATGCATAGTGCATCTGCCATGGTTTGGGTTTGCATAAATGCTCCGGAGAAAAATTCAGCATGCAAACAATGACCCAAAATACACTGACAACACAACTATGTTAATCACCAGACCATAACGCAATTAAGCTTGCATTTCACCTTTTGAATAAAAGGAGACTAAAGGGAGAAGCCACTCAAAACAAACTGCAAGAAGCACTACACGCCTGGATAAGCATCACAAAAGAAAAAGCACAGCATTTGAAATCAAATAATAACTGTTCACTTTGTTTCATTCCAATAGTTTGCACACATAAAAACCTCTAAGCTGTCGAACGCATCTAGATGTAAATATTACCATGTTAAAAATAAAATTTGTATCTTGATCTCAAATCCAGATGTCTTCAGTCTATAGCGAAGACAAAGACAGTAGGTACTTTGCTGTCCCAGTACTTTCGGAAGGGTGAGAAAAGACAAGACCTTGGGTATTTTAATTAGGTGTAATCAGGTTCCAATTTTGGAAACCTCTGGCTTATGTACCACAGTGGGTTGTTTAATGGAATCTTTTACATATACTTTGGATTTACCATCATGCACTATCCTGAAGTAGAAATGAAAATCTCAGCTGCTCTTGTCAATTGATACTTTTTTTTAATCATTTTGTTTCGTAGGCCATTAAACAGGTCATTAACTGAGCTATGTGTCATTAAAGCCTTTTAAACTCTTTGTAGGGGTTATGTAGCTAAATGCTATACAGTACCTAGTAAAGAAACATTAATTAGCATCCTAAATAATGTGTCTGAATTTGCGTCTCCAAAGTTTCATAGGTTAATGCAGAGCCTACCAAATCTCATTTTAGATTTTTGGTGGAATTGTTAGTGATTTTTTTTTTTTTTTTTCGTTTTCTCCCTTAAACTTAATAATCACTGTCTACTTAGTGTCTACTGAGTGCAAATCCCAATTTTTCCCCCTAAATATTATTTTATATTAATTATTATTTTACTTTTTATTAAATGTAAATAAGAGGGTCCCTGGTGGTCTAGTGGTTAGGATGCGGCGCTCTCACCGCTGCGGCTCGGGTTTGATCCCCAGTTAGGAAACCAACCCCAGCCACTCTTAGTGCCGGTCCCAAGCCCGGAGAAATGGGGAAGGTTGCGTTAGGAAGGGCATCCAGCGTAAAAATGTGCCAAATCAAACATGCGGATGATCCGCTGTGGCGACCCGTAATGGGAGAAGCCGAAAGAAAGGTTTTTATTTTTTTTATTTTTTTTTTATTAAATGTAAATAAAAAAAAAATTTTAGGTGCTGTTTATTATTATTATTATTATTATTATTATTATTATTATTTTTTTTTTTTTTCTGTCATATATTGAAGCAGGAAGACTTTGTTGGGAGAATTCAGGACCAGGATTGGTAAACCCAGTGATCTAATGCACACATTATTAGCTGAGATAAATAGATAGTGGGTCAGTCTGGACGAAAACAATAGAACAGCTGTAACTATACTCATCCACAGTAAGCAAATTCTAGTGATTCTCAAGTTCTGGTTATTGTAGCCATTCTACAGCATGTAAAGTCATTTCTATATAATTTATAGGTAAACGTTTATTTCTGCTACCGCTTATTTGAAAAGCAGAAGTTAGTTTCTTGAAATGAATGTAGTCTTCAAACATACATTACAATGCTAGTAATAAGTTTCGAGTTTAGGTTTTTCACACTAGAATCAACAAACTTATACATGACTGTGAGCAGAAATGAAGCAAAGTGATGGCCTTATAAGAAACAGCTATCATCAGTCAACACAGAAAATACCGACCTTTCTTTTAACTAAGATGCTGAAATTGCATCAGCATATTTAAGGATAGTGTTAGTTTTGTTAAAACCCTTTTTAAAAAGCAGACTGGGGAAATGTATTTGTTTAGGCAAGTGTCCTTAATCATATAACAGTCAGGAATATAATTAGGTTGCTTCATGCATTTTATGACCATGTCTATTACTTGTAACTTCTAATAACTTTTTTTGTTGGCTTCATCTTTTAACAGCATGATTATGCAAGAATTTCGAGCTTTATTGTTGATCTGTTGTGAAAATGAGTACATAGAGAACATGGTACATAGAATAACCCGTTTGAAGAATTCAGGTTATCGGAATGGATAATTTGAGTTTGTAATTCGAGTTTGTACAGCGTGACATTGTTAAGTGGTGCAAAGGAATGTTCAAAGTTCAGAACTGCTTTATGTAATGATGATTACTGTTTCTGTGAAATTGCTGTATTGTATTCGGGTTTAGGTTATGGGGAAGAAACGAATGCACATTTATACTTGCAAAGCAATTTGCCGTTAAATGCGTCTGTTCAATTAGAATTTGTCTAAAAGCTTTGTGCAACATACACACACTGATTGCAGATCCAGTTTGCTTTGCTTTTTCCCCAGTTGCAATAATAGCGTTCATTTATTTGCAGGTTTCCAGTAAACATTAGGGACTCTTGATAAATTAATTCAGCAGTCAGTCTAGTTTGCTGGAGCAATATCTTTGTTTTCCAATGTGGGTACCCTACAGATTTGTAGTTCCTAAAAACATTTTATACCCAAGTGCACTCTTGCTTGCAGTGGATGATCTCACCTAGGTACTGTTGACTTGTACACCATAGATAGTGAACTGCTACAGTAATCATGAAAACACTGCTATGCTAATTTCAGGACTTTTCTTCACCAAATCCTCCACTGGTACATTCTTTCAACAATTAGTAGTTTTGCTTTCAATCTCGACTGGAATGATTTATATTCCAACACATTGTCACCCGGAAGATGACAAATTTTACTGGAGCCTCATGAGGTTTCGGGTTTTTTATTTCCGTGCCACTCTTATTTATGTCTTGCTCCACCCTGTTTTCTGTAAAAGCTGCTTTGGGGGAATGTTCGTTGTTTCATTTGCTATAGACATTACATCAAGCTGGATTATAAATAAATCAGTACTTACACAAACCATTTAAGAGTGCAAACTTTTGAAATTGTATTGATATTTTGGAACACAACAGGTCCTTGAACATGTCCTGTAGCAACACCACACTTAAACACTTAAAAGAGAACCTGCATGGTCGCTGCTATCTTTGGGAATTCATGATTTAGATTGTTGTTAAACATTGGGTTGGAAATTAATACACAAATACTATTCCTGTTAGTCTCATGTGTTGACTAGTGTTATTTTGGGGGGAAAAACAAACCTTGTGTTCTCCCTTCAAACCAGAATAACTGGATACTTCTGAACCTCTTACAGGTTTGTTAAAGAGAAGTGAAATATTTGAGTTGACTCAATTGAAAATCTGCTGCAAGTGTGTGATCAGTGTGGACTTATTTCAGATACATGGTAATTTGACCTATTTGGGGAAAAAGGTGTGCGTGTGTGTGTGTGCGTGTGTGTGCGTGTGTGTGCGTGTGTGTGTGTGTGTGCGTGCGTGCGTGCGTGTGTGTGTGTGTGCGCGTGTGCCAAAAGCAATCATTTGAAAACCACCTGCAGAATTTCCTTACATGTTTAGTGTTGTGTGAAACAAGTATCAGACTTGGTAGTAATTGTTTACAGAAACAACACTGCAGCTTTTACATATTGACTATTGCAAGTATATGTTTTCACAACTGATAGAAGAGTGCTAGCTTGAGCCACTTGTAGGGTGTGTTTGAGCAAAACAACACTGAAGTCTTGGGCATTCTCATTGCTCAGGTATGCATCTTCACCAAGTTGTTTTTCTGGCTCCAATACACACAGGCCAATCAGTGGTTCAGCTTTACCCTTGGCTAGTGTTTTGATGTGATGCACACTGATACTCTGTCTTGGTTTTAAAGCTTCTGTTTTATGAACCATCTTGATAGCCCTGCGTTTTATCACTTAGCCCTCAAGTGTGAAGAACAGCCACTTTACCGGGTCTCTCAAAGTCCTGATGTGTGTGCAACATTTGCTGTATGAGGAAATGCACCTTATGGAACTCATTGATTTTAAACTGAATCAAATTTACATCTGAGGGAGTACAATCTGTGCAGAGAGAAGCAATAATGCAAACCTGAGCCTCTCCTGTCTGTTTATTGCCAGTGCAGAGTGGAAGGTTTTCATTACTTGCTTTCTTCCTGCTGGATGGAAAAACCTGCATTTGTGGGTTGATGAAGCTCCCTCTCATGAAGCTTCCCCTTCCACTCTCTGCACAGTACAATAAGGGACCAGCGATGCTTCTTTTGTGTGTACGTGTCCAGAACTTAGGTAGGAAGGGAGCGGACAACTGTATATGAGGCATGTTTCTTTATCGGTGCTCGTTTATTGTGGCTATCCGCCTTTTTCCCCCATGCACGTTAGTAGTTATGTAAAGTCGCTGGCGATCCCAAACGCAAGCAATGTCACCTAAATAGTCCATAAATGAACCAAAATGTAATGTGTAGTAAGTGAAGACATGTACGCTTCAGCTGGAGCAATGCAGAATGAACATAAATGTGTGGCAGCACGTTCTACAGTACAGTCTATAAAAGAAGAGATTTGTATTATAGTTACAATGTTTTGGCTTAATGTCTACCAATATGAAACAGTAGGTTGATTATCTGTTCTAGAACCTTCATCTGGACTCTTAACAAAGAAAGGAAACTGAACTACTTGATTGCTATTCCAAACATGTAAATTGTTGTTCTTGCCCTTCTAGGTATGGCAGCCATACGGAAAAAGCTGGTGATCGTGGGAGACGGAGCATGTGGAAAGACCTGTCTACTAATAGTCTTCAGTAAGGATCAGTTCCCCGAAGTCTACGTGCCCACTGTGTTTGAGAACTACATTGCTGACATTGAGGTGGATGGCAAACAGGTTGGTGTGGATTAGTTAAGTGTGTGTGTGTGTGTGTGTGTGTGTGTGTGTGTGTGTGTGTGTCAGGTTTTTACTGATGAATTAAGCCTACTGAATGAAGGCTACAAAATCTCTTACAAAAATACACTTCTGGACACAGAATTTGAAAAACGTGGCAGCGAATTACAAGCCACACCCACAGGTTTCCCTGCCCTGATTTCCTGTAGTTCATGCACATTATAACTCAGACTAAAGGTCAGGTCAGGATTGTTAACAAAGACCTGTGAAGACATGATACAAATATATTAAAATATAAATATGTATATTTGTGTATGTGCAATTATTATTTTTTTTCTTTATTACAAATTAAGTTCAAATTTGAAAGCGTTTTTTGTGGTTCCAACAGTTTGCTGATCAGGTAGGGTCTGTTTCAATAGCAAAAAAAACCCCAAAGACTTCCAACTCACTGTAAAGTATAATTGATAAAATAAACCCACTCCATAGACCACAAAAACCATGGCGCATCGATGCCCAGTATGTTCCCCTTACTGGAAATGAAATTAGATTTTTGGAAGCCTTCCAGTTCGAATAAAATGGCAGACAAACACTTATGGTCCATATATGGTTTGTTTGAGAAAATTACGAGAAATTACAACTAACGTAGTCTGCTAGCTGGCCTACATTCATACTTGAATTACTATGACAAAAAGTCTGGATTAGGTTTACAAATGGATGATCTACATTTTAAATATTTTATATGAATAAGGAAATGTAAATTGAGCAAAGTCAATGGAAAATTGAGTGATCACTGCCCCAGTTTGTAGTAAGGACCCTGGCTCACCAGCACCTGAATTAATTCCCAGCAGACGAAGCATTGGTCAGTGGTAAGTCATTAGTTATGTTCCACATTAATGGACACTAATGCTAGAATTGCACTGGCTAGCTCTAAGGCCAAGAACGGCCATAACAGGAAATGGCTGTACTTGCTTGTTTCCTGGCATGATTTGGGAACATGGCTGTCTGGATATTCCCCTTCCCAATGGCCCTTATGGTTTGATAAACAGGTCAATTCATTTCCTGTGTGTGCGTGTGAGAAAGCAGGGGTGGGCGGTGCTGTTTCTGCTGTATAGGATTTTGGCAGACCTTTAAGTAAAGTGGTATATTCTGGAGTCTTATTTTGCCTCTTTCTTTCCCTGTGTGAGGCTAAGCTCCACAGAATTTACCCTGCTTAAGAGCATGCTTGCATAAGATTTAGAACCTTTCTTAACCCCAGCAAACTCTGAGTTCAGCCCAAATCCCTCTGGCCAAAAGCAAGCAGTCTATACTCATCCTTCATTCTCTGGCTTTAAAAATAGCTCGGTTGTTCTGTCTACCCTTTTTAAGGCTTGATGGTGAAGCTTGAGAACATAGATATCTCCACTGTATTTCTCCTGTGTTTCAATAACTAGCTTACAACCTCAGCCTGCATACACAATCTCTTCAGAAAAGCTCATTCATGGGCTGCGAATATTTTTTTTCTTGTCCATATCAAGGAGATTAGGATACGGATGGTTGAAGTTGCCTCTTTGTCATTCCTAGCAGTTTCCTCCTAAAGGATGACTCAGCTCTGCACAGTGTGTCATGGCTCCACCTAAGAGTTTTGTCACAAGGAAGCAGTTTGATTAGGAAAAAGTATTCATTCTTGAAAACCCTGTTTTCCTTAGACTGTGTGTTGCCTTTAATTATCTTGCTGTTTCTCTTGGGTGAAAAAACAAACAAAAAAACATGGGCCTTTCAACATATAGTTTTGACCTGCAAATACAGAGGCTAAAAACACCATTACAAACAATTAAGACTACAAAATGTTTGTCACACAGGAGACTGTTGTAGGGGGGGGGGGGGAGTTTGCAACTCGCTTTCCAGCTGGACGACATCGTGCACACGCCTCTGCCAGGAAGTTGGGACTTGTCCATAGATAGAGCCAGAGGTGCCACTATCTATGGTTTAGCAATACAGGGAAAAACATTTCTATATATCTTTTATATATTGAAAATGCTTTTCTTATACTATGCTCATCTGTATATTAATTCAATTAAAATGCTACATCCCTAAATGATATAATACTAAAGCCCAATATTTTGTACTTTGAAATAGATCATCTTTTAAAATCACACGTGATTGTTATGCGTTTCAAGGTTTTGTGCAGCAGTAATGAATCGTAAAGATGCCTTTCTGTTCATCATTCTTAGTAAAAGTGTCACCATCTGATGGGGTGTTATAAGCACCAAGTAAACAGAAAGGGCTGGTTTGCAGTGATGGGTGAGAGGAAGGAGAGTCATAAGATCAGCTTATCAGCATCTACATCTAAATATTTTGGATGAGCAACTAGTTTCATATTTACAGTGTCTTAAGCTATTGACTTGTATAGCAAACTTTCTTGTGTTTCAAGTTTTTTTTTTTTGTTGTTTTTTTGCCCTCTAGTGGACACCCACACATCCTCACACACACACGCATAAATTAGACCTAAATGTTTAATAGTAAACTTGGTGTTGTGTGTGTGTGTGTGTGTATATGTGTAAATTGTAATGTAGAGGTAATTGGGCAAAAGATTTTGTACGAGCAAGCCAGACACACATTCATTTTCGATAAATATATATTTCTAGTTAGCTGCTTTCACTTGGCTCTATTCATAATAGAAATGTCACACTGTTCCCAAGTCTTACAAATGATTTCAGTCTTTATCAGAAATGGCAGACTATGTTGTCACTGTTAAAGCTTCTCCTGATAAAAATGAAAGGAATCCAGATAGCCCGAGGCAAATGCAGGCTTCACACTTTAATGTTGTTGGACTTCACTGTGATTTTTTTTTTCTGACTGACAGGTGGAGCTGGCCCTGTGGGACACTGCAGGTCAGGAGGACTATGACCGCTTGAGACCACTTTCCTACCCAGACACAGATGTCATTCTTATGTGCTTCTCTATCGACAGTCCTGACAGTTTAGGTACTTTTTTCTTTTCTTAAAAATCTTTCTGACGCACAAATTATCAAAAGTGCTTTTAGGATTTTCCCCTGTTTGTCTTCTGTTCATTCAGCTGACAGCTCACAATCATGTGCGGGCTTTTCATGGCATTTCCGGCTGTGTGCTGATGCTGTAATAGATTTATGGCAAACAGATAAACATCTTAATTTTACAAGTGCTCTCATGCATCTTCTAAATATGCATTTTCAGGCCTCTTATCAGAGCTAAGACACATCATTGTCGTATATTCTAGACTGTGTGAATAGCAGGAAGTCTGAGCTCTGACTTGCCTTAGTGAGTCACCAGAGCCCAACTGACTTTTCTGGAAACAAGTAATCTGTATCACTTTATCAGATCAGTTGCAGGTAATCGTGGTTTTACTCTCCAACATTTCCCCAAGTATTGGAATACGTAAACCTTATTGTTATTGTTCTGTCTGTTTATACAATTTATACATCACATTACGTTACATTACCTTTCCCTGGAAGCTTCTAGAACAATAGTCTCGTGATTGGTTACTTCATATTAAGATGTCATGGCACATAACAATATTCAAAATAAAAACAGATTTCTTATGTTATTATATTGTAGATCTCTTATCTGATCTCTTATTATGAAATAGTTGTGCATTAACCCAGCCATTAGGGTTGCACAAGCCAGTGCACTCTTAGTGCCGGTCCCAAGCCCGGATAAATGGGGAGGGTTGCGTTAGGAAGGGCATTCAGCGTAAAATGTGCTGAACACGAATCAGAAATTCGTACAGGATTGGTCCAGGCCCGGGTTACCAACAACCGCCACAGGTTTCGTTAGCCGACAGGGTACCAGTGGAAAATTGGGCTACTGTTGGCCGAAGGAGGAGAAGGAGAGGAGGAAGACGTCTACAGATACGGCAGGGAAAGGAGCAGTGGAGGAGAGTGGAGGTGCGGGTGGACACTTTAAATGTTGGTACTATGACAGGTAAAGGGAGAGAGGTAGCTGATATGATGGAGAGGAGAAAGCTAGATATGTTGTGTGTTCATGTTGTTGAAGGGAACAGAGGTGATGGTTACGTATGGCTTTAAGGAGAGGAGCAAAGGGTGACATATAAGAGTGGAGGAAGGTGCACACAGGTGGATTATGTTCTATGTAGGAGATGCAACCTGAAGGAGATTGAAGACTGAAGAAGGTGTTGGAAGGGGACAGTGTAGCTAGACAGCATCGGATGGTGGTCTGTAGGATGGTTTTGAAAGTGAGGAAGAAGAGGAGGAGAGTGAGGACTGAAAGAAGAATAAGATGGAGACTAAAGGAGGAAGACTGTAGTGTTGAGATTCAGGGAAGAGGTCAGACAGGGGCTCAGTGGTGGTGAAGAGATGCTGGAGGATTTAGGTTACTGCAGAAGTAATAAGGGAGACAGCTAGAAAGGTCCTTGGAGTGACATCTGGAAAGAGAAAGGAAGAAAAGAGACATGGTGGAATGAAGAAGTGCAGGAGAGCATAAGGAGAAAGAGGTTGGTGAAACAGAATTGGGAGAGATAAGAAAGGTAGGCAGGATTACAGAGAGATGTGGCAGCAGTTGAAGAGGAAGGTGGCGAAAGCCAAGGAAAAGGCATATGAGGAGCTGTATGAGAAGTTGGACACTAAGAAAGGAGAAAAGGAAAATAAAGCCAGGCTGAGAGAGGAAGTGACCATCTGTGAAAAACAGTGTGGTTTTATGCCGAGAAAGAGCACTACGGACGTAATATTTGCTTTGAAAATGTTAATGGAGAAGTATAGAGGTCAGAAGGAGTTGCATTGTGTGTGTGTGTGTGTGTGTGTGGATTTAGATAAAGCGTGCGACAGAGTGCCGAGAGAGGAATTGTGGTATTGTATTAGGAAGTATGTGAGGGTGGTGCAGGACATGTATGAGGGCAGTGTGACAGCAGTGATGGTGGACAGGTTGACGGATGAGGTCAGACAGGAGTCTTCATGGACTATGATGATTGTGGATGATATTGTGATTTGTGGTAAGAGTTTGGAGCAGGTTGAGAAGAGCCTGGAGAGGTGGAGGTTCGTGCTGGAGAGAAGGGGAATGAAAGTCAGTAGGAGTAAGACAGAGTACATGTGTGTGAATGAGAGGGAGGGCAGTGGAGTGTTGCAGTTACAGGGAGAAGAGGTGGAGAAGGTGAAGAGGTTCAGGTACCTGGGGTCAACAGTGCAAAGTAATGGAAAGTGTGTTAGAGAAGTGAAGAAAAGAGTGCAGGCAGGGTGGAGTGGGTGGAGAAGAGTGACAGGAGTGATTTGTGATAGAAGGGTTTCTGCAAGAGTGAAAGGGAAAGTTTATAGGACTGTGGTGAGACCTGCAATGTTGTATGGTTTAGAGACAGTGGCATTGAGTAAAAGACAGGAGGTGGAGCTAAAGATGTTGAGGTTTTCGTTAGGAGTGACGACGATGGACAGGATTAGAAATGAGTTTATGAGAGGGACAGCGCATGTAGGACGTTTTGGGGACAAAGTGAGAAAGGCGTTCGAGATGGTTTGGACATGTGCAGAGAAGGGACATGGGGTATATCGGTAGGAGAATGCTGAGGACATGCAGGTAGTTGGTTTGAAAGAGACAGATGTAGAGGACAGGGGGGTGTGGAGACGGATGATCCGCTGTGGCGACCCCTAATGGGAGAAGCGGATAGAAAAAGATAGTTGTGCATTAAATAGAAGATTTTCATCCTGTATTTTAACGTATTCAATGCTTTACATGACAAGCATGTTTTCCACCCATATGTGGTTCTTTCCTAAATTGTTACCACAAAGTTTGAGGCACACAATTGTATATGATGTCCTCGGACGCTGGAGCAGTACATTTTTCCTCCACTTGAACTAGGAAACCCAAACCTATTCCACCATTACAATGCCCCTGTGCACAAAGGAACTCTATGACGATATGGTTTACATGGGTCAGAGTGGATGATTTGGGTGGCCCGCTGTAGAGCTCTGACCTCAGTCCTACTAAACACCTTTGGGGTGAATTGGAACACTGACTGCACCTCAGGCCTCCTCACCCTACATCAGTACATGACTTTACTACACCGTTGTGGCAGAATGAGCACAAATCTCCACGACCACACTACAAAATCTGTTGGAAAACCTGAACATGAGAGTGGAGGTTGTAAGAACAACAAATGGGAAATAAAGGTGAAATGGGATGTTAAAAAAAAAAAAAACATGATTTTCCTATAGAACAAGATTACTAGTCTGAAATGTGTACAGATGTCTAAGAGTTTTAATAATCAAATAATTGGGTTATAGTAGATACATTGTATTATATTCCAAATATTTTCACTTGCTTAAATGAAATATTTGCAGTTATAATCGTGATCTAGTGCTTAGTCTTGACTTGACTTGACTTGAACTATATGACCTGTTATTGTGACACGAGCAACTTTTAATAGCAGTAGAAATTAATATCTATTAATGATTATGACAACTGAACTGAAGGTATCTATTAGTGAGGCTGAATTATTGTCATCATGCTCAGTGTGTGTGTGTGTGTGTGTGTGTGTGTGTGTGTGTGTCATTTCTTTAGAGAATATTCCAGAGAAGTGGACGCCAGAGGTGAAACACTTCTGCCCCAACGTTCCCATAATTTTGGTGGGGAATAAGAAGGACCTGCGCAACGACGACCATACTCGGAGAGAGCTGGCTAAGATGAAACAGGTAGCTTCCTGCTTGTGGTCCACAGCTTTGTTTAAAGCAGTCGCATTAAAAAAGCACTTGGGTGATGATCTTGCACTTTGTGAGCTAATAAACATCATCTTTCAAGCACATAGTGCACTAGAAGTACTCCCTCTCCGCCTGCCAAGCCATGAAGTCTGTCGCTGATGCAGAAAGTGTTCTGAATAATGTACTTCTTTCATGGGAGAGTTTAATGTGGACTCCCTGCTGTAGCGCTAGACCTTAATTAAGGCTAAATTACTGTGGCCTTTTTTTTTTTTTTTTTTTTTTTACAGAAAGTTGTAGAATTTTTTGTTTGTGTGCGTTTTGTTTGTTTGTCTGTTTTTTCCTTACCATCTCTTCTAGTTCACAGCTCCTTCCAGCAATGGCCAGGGTGTTACTCGACTAGTCTATGCAATGCCTAGCATACAGTTCCCTCTAATAATGTTGGTACCCCATGTCCATGAGTATGATTTGTGCTTTTTTTTTTCTTCTTTTTTTTTCTTTTTTTAATAAACCTTTTGACAAAAGATCTAGAGGTTAAACAATAAAGCCAATTTCCATAGTCTTTGCTCATATTTACTGAGTGTCCCAATATTACTCATATTTAGTCCCCATTTTTGTTGTTATAATAATCTCCACACTTTTCTGGGAAGATGATCTACTAGATTTTAGTGTGCACTTGTGGAGATTTGTGTTTATTCAGGCACAAGGGTCTAAGTTAAGTCAGGGTTTGTGCTCAGGTCATTGTCATGATGAAGCAGGTTTGGGTGCCTCCAACTTTGCAGTAACATTTTGGGGAAGAACCACATACGACTAGAAATAGGTCACAGATAGTGTGCATACATTTCTCCCAATTCACGACTGTATCGGTTCTGCTGTGATTGCAGGAGCCTGTTAAACCCGAGGAAGGCCGCGACATGGCCAACCGCATCAGTGCCTTCGGTTACCTGGAGTGCTCGGCCAAGACCAAGGAGGGTGTGAGGGAAGTGTTTGAAATGGCCACAAGGGCGGCGCTGCAAGTCCGGAAGAGGAAAAAGAGGGGCGGGTGCTTGATCCTGTGAGAGATTTGTGGAGTATCACAGAAGAATCGCCCAATGTCTAGAAATACATGGCATTCAACCGCCCACGAAAGAACGTCGGATTTGTAACCAAACAGCATCTCTGTACTGTAATGTACCGTACCATATATATATAATCACATTTATGCATCAAAAGGACTAAGACTGACAGTTATAATAGCTGGCACAAAACGTGCCTCAGTTATCTGATTTATTTGCCTGTAACAAGTTGTTACAAAGTGAGATTTGCACCTGGGTAAGGTATAACTATGCTGTATTATTTCACACCATGTGTACATGTTAAGACACTGCCCTGACCATAGCTGTTATTTCTAGATGTGGCATCTGAACTTATTTGCGCAGATTTAGAATTAGTAATTAACGAAGCATCAGGTCTTATGCTTCGTGACAGTTTTTTTTTTTTTGTGAATTTAAAAATCAATTTTAGTGTCTTCAAGCTTCTGAGAAATGTTAATTGACTTTTTATTGCTAATGGGTATGTTTGCCGACTACAAATTGAAATACCGTTCAGTGGTTGGTGCTATTATAGTATGTGACATTGGTATATCACAGTCAGAGAGACAGGCAGGTACATGTGCACAAATTCACATCACGGTGCCGCTAATTATATCTACACTGGATATATAAAGACTGATTTCTACCATAGATGCTGCTCTGATCTGTGTTTCAGTAACAAGATTATATTATATTGTGTTTGACTCGGATCAGTATGCAAATAGGCAGTGTGTAACAAGTCAAACAAACAGGAAAACTCAAAGACTAACATACGTGTGTGTGTGTTGTGTGTGTGTGTGTGTATATATATATATATATATATATATTAAATACACACACATTGGCCATTCATAACATCAGTATAACAGCCAAACCTATGCGTTCTATGAATGGTTTTTCTGTTTGTTTTAAAAGTGCGCTTTCTACACACTTCCTATTAACCTCTGTGCCTTCAGTTGCTTTTTGAGTTGGCCATTTTCACCGCAGGTAAAGCACTGAATGTATTATTGAAATCGGTATTATTATTAGAAGTGGTGTTCTAACATGTAGTATTTGCATGCCAGTCACATAGGTTTTGGTCTGTACCGTCATCTTGGCTTGTAAGGTTAATGTGTGATATACAGCTTTTACTAAGATCTCGTATCTATAGTTTACATTGCTGCCCCCTTTCAGGTAATGATTAATAATTAAAAAAAAAAATCTAACTTACACTTGTCTTAATGCTTAACATTGAACTCATTGCTGTTTGTTTTCCTACACTTTTACTTCAGTAACCTCGATGAACTGTACAGTGAATATTCAAATTAACATCTTTAATAACAAAATAATAGGAGATGGCTCTTCATTTGTAGCATCTTAATCTAGTCGGCTAAAGAATTGAAATGTACAAAAGAAGTATACAGATGTATGTGCTAGTGTTCAGAATTCTGGACTTGCCAGAGATGTAAGATGGGACAATGTAGTGGTCAGTAGTTAAAGGGCACCATGCAAGTAATATAGCACAAAATAAAGGAGCACAAAATCTACACTTAAAGTGTGTGTGTGTGTGTGTGTTTCTTTGTTTACAGTCTTATAGCCTGCATGTGACAACATCTGAACACATTATAAGGAACAGTAAAATTAGAGTAATGTTTGTACGAAGCAAAATTAAACCGTGTTAAATAATTGTTTTTGGAACAAATCGATTCTCTACAGTATATTTTTCAGGATTTTAGACAGCAGTGTGGAAAGAATATGGAAAATTTTTATGTACAAGTGTTTTATTGCATTTATTGCCCAACTATAACACCACCACAGTGTGTGAACAGAGTAGTCTTTGTTGAGCTTGGAAAATTTGAATTAAAGAAAATTTCTCCAATTCTGGATCATTGTTTTTTTTTTTCTTTAACTGGTGATTTAATGATTAAGGTTTAAAACATAGCAATTCCCGTTAGTTTAACAATAAACCTCTTTTTTAAAAATCCAAAAATGACATATCCCTCTTCCAAAATAAAAATCATAATCAATCTGAAATTATAAAACTAACTTTGAACTAACTGCTGGATGATAATCTGCAATTTACTGTTTATATTTGGAACATGTTTCATCTGCAAAGATTTTTGCTTTATGGCACCTTAATTAAAATAGGAAAAGTACAAATGGAAAAAAAAAAAAGCATTTCAAATCAGATAATGAAGAAATGCCTCACGTAGTATTGTTCTAGATGATTGTATGAACTGTCTCTCTCTGTTCTTTTATCGGTGCAGCAGTGTTCAGAAGCTGCTGCACTGCCCACTGTTTCTCAGTGACCACATGGTAGACAGTTGATCTGTGGGAATTTTTAGAGTTCGTTCCTCCACTCTGGATGCACATGCTGTTGCACTGCGCTCTCTTCTATTTCTAAACAGAATCAAAACACATTTTTAGTCATATGCAGATGTAAATGTTTAAATCTTGACAGCAGTTTCTTGCATAACATCTTAAAATAAGCATGTGTGTGCTTTTGTCTGTTTATTACAGTCATTGAGGGGTATAAATATCTACTTAGTTCAAATGTTGCTTTCTATAAAATGTCCCTGAGGAAATCTAATAATGTATGGAACATGTTTTGGCTGAAACAAAAATGTAATCATGACAGGATAATTATCATCAGAAGCCAGAAGCAATCCTAAGTGTTTCATAATAAGTGTTTCATTCTTCGCTATATTCAGCATAATAATCAGAGGGTGTTAATACACTAAATGGACAAAAGCTTGTAAAGACCTGAATAAGACTTTTGCTTTTTGAACATCCCACTCCACATTTGCTGTTATATAAACCTCAACTCTTCGGAGATGTTGTTTCACTAGATTTTGGAGTGCGCTTATGGAGATTTGTGCTCTGTGAGCCACAAGGGTGTTGGTAAAGTCAGGTACTGATGTAGGGTGAGGAGGCCTGGGGGTGCAGGCAGCATTGCAATTCATCCCAGAGGTCAGAGTTCTCTAGCAGGCCACTCAAGATCTTCCACTTAAACCTATTACTGTTTATATTTGGAACATGTTTCATCTGCAAAGATTTTTGCAGATGAAATTCCAAGGAGCTCACTTTGTTTACAGGGATATTATTATGCTGGAACAGTTTGGGTTTACTGCTACCGCATACAAAGGCATCCTTTGCTGTGAAAGTCTGGGGAAGAACCGCATATGGCTGAAAAATTCAGGTGTTCCAATACTTTTGTCTATATAGTGCACTGTGTATAGAGTGTGAAGAGAAATGTTTGGTACGTGAGCAGCATTTTTTTCTGAAACCTTTCTGTTCCTGTAGTAACAATCCACGCTTTGTGGAACTGACATTTAATCTCTGCTTTCTGATAAAGCTAACTGGCCATGGTGGTAAAGATTTCCTTTAAATCCAAAATATATCCAACAAAACCTGTTCAAACTGTAAAAAATAAATAATAATAAAAAACATCAGATTTTAAGAATTTTATAATCCGGCATCACAAATGAAACGTGTGTTCAAAAGATACCTTGATCATTTAACTCCTGAAGCCATGGTCTGCAAAGCATTTGCAGAATCTTATTATGATCAGAACAGGGGTACAAAAAAAAAATGTATGAAATGAAATGTACAATTGGAGCACATAGGCCACCACAATGGCATTAGTAAAAACAGGAGGGTCCCTCCAAAATTGCCAAAAGGGCAAGAAGAAAAAGATCTAGAGCAACATTAAAGGAGCTGCAAGAATATCATCATCATTCCAATAGGGTATGGTTTCAGGGCAGATAACGTTTCTCATGAAGAGAGAGAGAAAAAAAAAATATATTTTTTAACACTTCTAAGATGTGCTTATCACAAAAACAAGACAGCTCGTCTCTCAAAGAACACCATACCCACATATCCTGCTTCTTTTTTCAGCTGCTATTGGGGAATCAAGAAGTCAAGAAAAGGGAATCGTGTACAGCTCCGAAAACTGGAGTAAAACCTACACGTCTGTGTTAGACAGATGAAGAAATGTTTCATCTTTATCACAGTACTGACACAAAGCACAAATCCAAGTCAACAAAGTAATGGCTTCAGAAGATCAATGCTTTCCAAGGCTAAGTGCTTTGTTGCACCCAAAATGTGCTTTTACACAGCATAAGAGATGTACACATTTACGCAATCAGGTTAGTCTGTTGTTTTTTTCTTTTCATTTGGATTTTATCGGTTGCCATATCATATTAAAGGTGAAACAAGATCTGATGTTTTCATTCAAATATGCCATTTTAACAGCGGCGTGTAGACTTTGCGTGTATCCCCTGTATTAAAGAACTATATAGAATAATTCTAAAGAAGATGCATACCATCAGTGGAAGTGTGGATTTTTAAAGAGGCAAGCCGAGTCACCACATCGTCCTCCCCCTCAAATTCCTTGTAGTCGAAGCCAGTGTAGCCCTGTTCTTGTTCACAGTACTGCAGAAAGCTAACATACACACACAGTTCTGTTTAATCATCCCTGAGCATATAGACTCGCTTGATCAGATACACCCAATAGGGGCGCTTTGTAGGTATGTCATCACTGACTATAGCACTGTTCTTGATCTGTACGTCATGCATTAATGGACTTCCTATTAAAGAACCACCTGTGACCACATTAGTTTGGTCATGGACTAGTCAGTGGAATGTGGCCAATATGGCACAATTATGCTGAGCAATAACTTAAAATGAAATACATTTACTTTAAAATGCTTTAAATATCTCCTACAAGTTTCTTTTTTATTATCGTGTCCTACCTCTTCCAGGTGGGATCCTTGCTCAGGATCACAGGGTTTCCTGTGACAATGAGAAGAGCTTTGGCTCTGGTCATGGCCACGTTAAACCTCTGTAAGAGAACAGAAAGGGTTCACACAGAAATAAATGTAACTTTAAGCACTATAAACAATACATAAAATACTTGTGCCAACCGGTTTTCGGTCCATCACCTTTCAGAACTATTTCTTTAATATTAGCCAGTACTGGTCTCGTACTGATGTAAAAGTAAAACTTTATTTTATAAATAAGCTCAAAAACAGGTATACCTTCTCATTTGTGAGGAAACCAATGTTGAAGTCTTGGTCCATCTTAACATAGCTGTTGCTACTTCTGACTGCAGACACCATGATCACCATTTTCTCCTGGCCCTGGAACTCCTCCACTGAGCCCACCTGTGACACAAAGTACACAAGGCTTGTCTCGCTGAATTCCTCTCTAAACCTTAACAAGTTTCCACGAAATAGTTTAAAGCAGATGCAAGTATTTAAATGTATAAACAGACCAGGCATAACATCATGGCATTTTAACATTACAACCAGTAATAACACTGATTATCTCTTCATCATGGCACCTGTTAGAGGTCAGATATATTCATTAAACAGGTGAACATTTTGTCCTCAAAGTTGACGTGTTAGAAGCAGAAAAAATGGGCAAGCGCAAGGTTTTGAGTTTGACACGGGTCAAATTGTGATGGCTAGACCACTGGGTCAGAGCATCTCCATAACTGCAGCTTATGTGGGATGTTTCCTGGTCTGCAGTGGTCAGTATCTATAAAAAGTGGTTGAAGGAAGGAACAGTGGTGAACCGGCGACAGAGTCATGGGTGGTCAAGGCTCATTGATGCACGTGGGGAGCGTAGGCTGGTACGTGTGGTCCGATCCAACAGACGAGCTCCTGTAGCTCACATCAGTGAAGAATATAATGCTGTAAATGCTTGACAAGTCACGACTGTTTTGGCAGCAAAAAGGGGGCCAAAAAAAATTAGGCAGGTGGTCATAATGTTATGCCTGATCAGTGTACAGTGGAACCTCGGGTTACGAGTTTAATTGGTTCCATCTCTTTACTCTTAACCTGAAAAGCTCGTATCCCGATACAAATTTTCCTATCTCCTTCTTCATTTCCACAGTGATGGCTTTTTTCTTCTTTCCACCTTCTGCATCAGGCTTCTTTGTTTGCGGCATGGTAATAGGAATACGTACAGTATTTAAAGTTCAGTAATTCCACACTGTTAGAGCGACGAGCGGATGTGTATGTGCTGCATGAGAGCGCAGCGAGAGCACGTGGCGATGCGTAAAAAAACTAACCTGCCTGCGATTTTTCCGTGCGCAGCGCTCGTATCCTAAAAAATTTCTCGTAACTAGAGGCAACATTTTTTATGAATTGCGACTCTTAACCTGAATTTTACGTATCCAGGGGCGCTCGTAACCCGAGGTTCCACTGTATATTATAAAATATTTTAGTATCATTGTCTCACATTTAATCTGCACAATCTAAGTAATTAACTCTTTACCAATGTCAGAACTTTATTAGGATCGAGTTTGAAAATGTAGACTCGTTCCAAGGAAAAATCTGACAAACCTTAATGTCTTTCCACTGTTGAAGTTCTCTTACTGATTTGAGAGCTTTCCGCATTTTCTCCACCTGGGAAAATATATTTCCAAGTTAATGAATCAAAAATCTATCTACATAGACACTATAATGACCGATGATTGTTCTTACTTGCTTCCTGTAGGGAGCAATGATGCCGATGTCATTGGCACTGAGTTTGGGCAGACCCTTCTTTCCCTGACTTAGCAGGAGATTTTTCAGGTAGTTGATGAGGACCTCTATCTCGCTAACGTTGAAAAAGGATGGACTGTTTGCTTCTCTCTCATCTTTTCCCATCACCCCATGGAATATCACTGGGAAGCCCTGATCAACAACACAATTTGCCAAATAGAACACTCAGCACAAATTAACCATAACAAGCCCCATCCTCCAGAGGAGCAGTCATAACACTACCTTGTAAATAATAAAACGAAAAAAAAAAGAAAGAAAAAACCTTACATATTCTCATGGGAACAGCAATGAAACATCACACTAAAGTACCTGTTTTGGAAGGTGCTCCCAGTGGCAAAAAGCTTCTCGCTCCATTTGATTTGCAAATACTTGCAGCTCATTTTCATAGAAAAGTTCATTAGGGATTTTCAGAATGGCAGGATGAGACCTGCAAAAAAATGATTCAATATCTTATTATCTCATTAATTAGCTTCAGTACAACTATCTAACTATGGAAAATAAGAGAAATTAAAAGGGCACCTATAGTTCTGTAGTAACTTGGTGACATAGCAACTGTCATAACCTTGGTGGCCATCTTGGTTCTTCTGATAGAGGGAGTTTTGGGTCATCAGTCTCTCCAGCAGTGAGAGCCCTGTTTCACAGCCATAGATATTACAGAAACAAGCACATTTAACACTGTGGATTTTGAGTTTCAAACTGAACTATTCACCCAGAGCTTTACTACAAATATCTAAATATTTAGTCATACAATAGTGCGAGTTACCTAGTCCATATTTTTGTGCCAGTGGAGATCTAAGTATAGGACCAAGCTGCTTGGGGTCTCCAGCCAAAACCAGCTGGCCAGTCTCAGGATGGAGAAGGCCTGAAGAAAAATAAATGGATGAATAGCAATAGAAATCATTTTCAGCACTTTCAAACAGCACTTTCATACTTACCCGCAATTCCGACAACACATTCAGGTTCCACAGCTTGTCCGGCCTCATCGATGAAGATGTGTGTGAAGTGACCCACTGGGATGCCTCCAGATACAAGCCTAAAAACAATACACCCAGTGAGTCAGGAATGTTATAATGTATTATGCCAATTGAAGAGGTTATTCTTAGAGGTAAGACGGGTAGAAAAACACTGTATGTCACAATCATATGTGTAGTATTTTCATAGATATAAACTAGATAAGTTCGTAGCCTCTACTAAGTGGAACTTCGTTATGGTAAATGTAGTTATAAAATGGTGTTAGGGAAAAGGAGAAAAGGACCTTCCAGCAGTGATGAGCGTGACCACAATGATGGTGTAGTCCATCAGGGTTTCCTGAGAGGGCAAAATGAAACTGCCCTGATTTTCAACCCAGTTACTGTATTTCTGTGAATAGACATGCAATTTCAGAGATAAATATAATCTCAAAACAAACCTTTCTACAAGATTGATTATGCAGCACATATGCATACCAGTAGTTTCTGTGGCACAGTACTGGGGTCTCTACTGCAAGCATACAAACGAAACAGACGATGGGCATCCACAAATCCCAACAACCTCTCACACAGCAGGTCACAAGCACTATTGGAAGGAGCACAGGCCAGAACATGGACACTAGAACCAGTCTTATTGACCTAAAAAAACACATTTAAAAAAAATATGAATACTGTGAAATTCTGTCAGATTTCACAGTGAGAAATTTGTGAAATTAATGTTGCAGATTGCATATACTAAAACATAAAGCCAAAATTAAGTAAATTTTCATGAGGGGTTCACATCCAAGTTCCAGTAAGGGGTGCTATTTGACTTTCCTATTCTCAATGCTGAACATTCAGAGGTCTTGAAATATGTAGGTTTCTTGTTTAATTTACTTGTTTTATGGCCTCGACCAGTGTGACAGTTTTTCCTGTGCCAGGTGGCCCAAAGATCATGTAAGGAGCAGGTTTATACTGGCCAGACAAAATGTGCTGTACAGCTGCTTTCTGCTCAGGATTGTTTTCCAGATCTCGATTGTATATCCTGTAAAGAGCAGCACATTAGGTCACAATAATTTAGGTTATATTCAACAAATATAATTTCTACTCTCATAAAAAGTTGCAGATAAACGGAAACAGTGGTGTCTGAGTGACCTTAGAGTAGGCAGTGCTGTCTGCTTGACTCCATTGCGAGTGGGAAACAATACGTTTCCCAGCCTGTGTTCAGCAGCCAGCTGTACAGCTCGATGCTGGAGTTTAAGAGGGAAACGGTTGAAGCTAAACTCCACATTGAAAGTCATATTGGCAATGAACTTCTTAACAAGCCTATAAAACAAACAAAAAATAATTAAGAAAATAAATACAGAGGTTGAACTGAAGCATATAAATTCACAGCATAATAAAATACTGGTTTTCAAAACTTCTGTCCCTTCTTACTTGTTAGAAAAGCCCAGCTGAACATTCTCCAGCTCAACACGATGAACGTAGCCTTTGTACACGGTGATAGGTTCAGCCTTATCTTTATGCAAATACACATTTAAGGCATCTCCTCTTAGCACAGACGGCCTGTTCTCTGCCACTCCAGGTACCTGAGACAGAGAGAGAATAAAAAAATGATAAATCCACAACAATAAATCCAAAGTTCAAATAAAGCTATGACTTCGACTGTCAGGGAGGCACTGAATAGATTTAATACCTAAATCAATAAAAGAAAATTAAAAACAAAATCTCACTACTGTATATATTATACCAACTGCAGTTATTTTGTTGACATGAAAAGGTTAGAACTCACCCGCAGTACAAGCAGGTTTTTGTTACTTTTGTCCAGTTTCATGGTCTGGCCATACATATCATACTTCTTTATATCTTCCTCCATTTGAATCTCCTCTAGGTGTAGGACAAGGTGGAAATGTTCAGCATACTGTTTTATAGACAGGGGCGACTCCAACACACCTCTGAGAACACAAGAAAACTTTAGTATGCAATGGTAATATGCTAACTAGTGTACAGTGGTCCACTGGAACTCAGATGTTGACTGTATATCTGTTGTGTGCACAGTTTTAACTCAAGTTGAGTCAATAAATAATCAAAATAAACACATCTAATAGCATTGAACATGTGGTCTATCTTAAATACGGTCTCTCAAACGTATACATCTGTCTTCATTTTGTACTATAACCAGAGTTCATGTATACCCACCATGAAGAAGATATGAGTTTGTAAAGTGCTTTTGTGTGAGTGACATTCTAACGAGTTCTTTGAATTTTAGATTTGGAATCGATTCCTAAGTAGACAGGACCTGAGTGGTACAAAATCTCACCTCACTCTGAGAAGCTGCTGCCTGGTTGTAGGGGAAAGTTCCTCATTATCAGCATCCCAGTGTTGGACCAAGATCTTCAGGTAAGATGAGTACTTATAATCTTTCAGTTTCACAAACTGTTTTAAAGCATGAGTCCTGCTGCTACAGAGAGGAGGAAAGAATGAAAAAAATAACTGCACTGAATGCGAGTAAATCCATTCAGTATAAAACATGTTGCACACAAACCTTCCAAACACTCTGCCATCTGTCAATATGTACTTGAACATACTCACCAGAAATAAAATAATGCTGGTAAATGGTGTTGAAAAGGCTGCTAATTATTTTGCACTAATGGAGCCATTTGTAGTGCACCCTTTATTTTTTCTTATGTTCTGTGTATCCTTGTGCATGTGATCCACATTCCAGTAAGCTTACCTCTCAGGAGGTACACCCTCCTCCACCACTCGATCCTTAGGGCGTCTCTGCCCTTTCTGTCTGGGTTTATACTGACTGGTTGGGCCTAGCTCAGTACCCAGCTGAGTGTGCACCACTGCTTCGATTTCCCGCACAATGCAGAATGGTTTGGGAGGGTTTGTAGACTCAGACTCAGGGCAGAACTCAAAGTACATGGTGGCTGGGAAGCAACCATAATGGTGTGCTTGGTACTTCACCTCGACTGCGCAGCTCTCACCTGGCAGACGTTAACAGATTGAAATTAAAAGAAATGTTTAATTTGTTGGTTTGATTTGATTTTTTTTTTTATTTCAATCAGATTTCCCTAGAGATATACCAATCCTTCCTACCTACTGATCGCATACCAAACAAATTATGAAAGCAAAGTCTAAGAAGCACACCTGTTGCAAAATTACGCAAAATGTCACAGTTGTGCTTTCATGCTTACATAAAATACACATATCTAAATGTAATCATGTATACTATATATATATATATATATATATATATATATATATATATATATATATATATATATATATATATATATATATATATACACAGTACAGACCAAAAGTTTGGACACACCTTCTCATTCAAAGAGTTTTCTTTATTTTCATGACTAGTCACACTGAAGGCATCAAGGGCTATTTGACCAAGAAGGAGAGTGATGGGGTGCTGCACCAGATGACCTGGCCTCCACAGTCACCGGACCTGAACCCAATCGAGATGGTTTAGGGGTGAGCTGGACCGCAGAGTGAAGGCAAAAGGGCCAACAAGTGCCAAGCATCTCTCGGGGAACTCCTTCAAGACTGTTGGAAGACCATTTCAGGTGACTACCTCTTGAACCTCATTAAGAGAATGCCAAGAGTGTGCAAAGCAGTAATCAAAGCAAAACGTGGCTACTTTGAAGAACCTAGAATATGACATTTTTCAGTTGTTTCACACTTTTTTGTTATGTATATAATTCCATATATAATTCCACATGTGTTAATTCATAGTTTTGATGCCTTCAGTGTGAATCTACAATTTTCATAGTCATGAAAATAAAGAAAACTCTTTGAATGAGAAGGTGTGTCCAAACTTTTGGTCTGTACTGTATATATATATATATATATATATATATATATATATATATATATATATATATATATATCAGTACAGATTTACTGTGCTCTGAAAATAAGTCAACACACAGCCATTATTTTTTAAGTAGTTGGCAACAAAAGTGAGTACACCCTAAGTGAACATGGCAAAACTGTGTCAAAGTGTCAGTATTTTGTGTGCGCACCATTGTTATCTAACACTGCCTTAATCCTCCTGACCATGGAATTCAAGAGTTGCACAGGTTGTTGCTGGGATCCGCTTCCACTACTTAAAAATGACATCACGGAGATGTTGGATGTTAGACACACAGTGCTTCTCCACCTTTCGATTGTGGATGCCCCACAGGTCAATAGGGTTCAGGTCTGGAGACATACTTGGCCACTCCTTTACCTTCTCTGCCAGCTTCCTCAGCAAGGCAGTTGTCATCTTGGCGGTGTGTTTAGGGTAGTTATTTTGTTGGAAAAGAAAACTGCCATTTGTCCCAGTTTCTGAATGGAGGGCATCATGTTCTGCTTCAGAATGTTACAGTACATGTTGGAATCCATGTTTCCCTCAATAAACTGCAGCTCCCCAGAACCAGCAGCACTCATGCTGGCCCAGACCATGATGGTACCACCACCATGCTTGACTGTAAGCAAAACAAAATTTTCTTGATACTTCTTACCAGGTCGTCACCACACATGCTGGACTCCATCTGAGCCAAACAAATTAATCTTAGTCTCATCAGACCACAGGACATGGTTCCAGTAATTCATGCTTTTGGACAGGTCGTCTTCAGGGCAGCTTCAGATAAGGCTTCATTTTAGGATGACGGCCATGGAAACCAACTTTTTGCAGTTATCATGTCGAGTGTACTCACATTTGTTGGCAGCTATGTTGAGTTATTTTTAGAGGACAGTAAATATGTACTGCTATACAAGCTGCACACTGACTACTCTAAAATATATCCAAGTTCAATTTCTATAGTATTATCCTTCAAAAAGATATACTAAAATGGCTGACAAAAGGTTAGGGGTATACTCACTTTTTTAAATCATTATATATATTGTTTAATGTGTGTGTGTGTGTGTATGTGTGTGTGTGTGTGTGTGTGTGTGTGTGTGTGTGTGTGTGTGTGTGTGTATATATATATATATATATAATTAACAACTAACCCATGCTTTTATTATTACTGCGTGTTTATACCACATCGCTGTTAAATTCTCAATTCTGATTTATGTCATAAAAGTTTGAGTCATTTTCCAGATACAAGGCAAATCACACGTTTAAAGTGCTTGTTCTATTACATTATTGTACTGTTTATAGGAACTTGTGTTTGTTACGCATTAACAAATAAAATTTTGCATTTTTTTAAGGTCTTAGCACTTTGAAAGTAAGAAGTCGAACTGTTTCTTTATGTTTTTATCCACAAGAAAGTCATCACAACAGAGCGCTTTCTAGTATCTTAAAAGGCCAGCTGCATGTTTTGACTTATCACAGAGATGAAGAGAGTCTGCCTAATTATAGCTGTTATAAGTTAGAACAGAAAGTTACTTGTTTCATGGCAGTTCCATTTCCACAAGATTAAGTGCAACTACAAATAGATTAAATGTGTTTTTTTTTGTTTTTCCGATGCGAAAAATACGTTTAAATGTTCATGCATGAGACGCTGGGGCCAATTCCAAAAACGTGTGTGTGTTTCTCAGCAAAGAGACTTTATACTCATCACATAGCAGAGATAGATATTAACAAAAAATGAAATTGTTTGTTAGCAAACTTTTGCAATGTTGAACTTCCTTTATATACCAGCATGAAGGAGGATCTACTGTAGATTAATGAAGTTTGTTTATAACCAGTCACTCATTCTATTCTCTGTTCTATTCATGAATAATTCATGTATACTTTTAAGTACATTTATACACTTGTATTTAATGCTTTCAATTCTATTCATGCAAAATCTGGGAGGTAAAAAAAGTAGGACTTGTGAGTAAGTAGCCTGAAAATCTATATATTTGCTTGAGAAAATTCAAGTATTGGTTTTGACTGAATTGTATTCTTTATATATTATATATAGAGAACCCAGCCATTAGGGTTGCACAAGCCAGTGCACTCTTAGTGCCGGCCCCAAGCCTGAATAAATGGGGAGGGTTGCGTTAGGAAGGGCATCGAGCATAAAACATGTGCCAAATCAAATATGCGGATCACGAATCAGAAATTCATACCGGATTGGTCGAGGCCTGGGTTACCAACGACCACCACAGGTATTGTTAGCCAACATGGTACCGGTGGAAATTGGGCTACTGTGACAAAGGAGGAGAAGGAGAGGAGGAAGACGTCTACAGAGACAGCAGGGAAAGGAGAAGTGGAGTACAGGAAGAGTGTAGTGGAGGTGAACAGAGTTTCTGATAGGGTGATGAATGTGAAGCTTGAAGTTAAAGGGGTGATGATAAATGTCATCAGTGCTTATGCTCCACAAGTAGGTTGTGAGATAGAGGAGAAGGAAAAATTGTTTGATTCTAAATTGATTAAGATGAAGTGGTAGAAGGTGTACTTAGGAATGAAAGATTGGTGGATAGAGCAGACTTTAATGTCCATGTTGGTGAAGGGAACAGAGGGGATGAGGAGGTGATGGGTAGGTATGACTATAGGGAGAGGAATGTGGAGATGGTGGTAGATTTTGCTAAAAAGGATGGAAATGGCAGTGGTGAACACTTATTTTAAAAAGAGGGAGGATCATATGGTGATGTATAAGAGTGGAGGAAGGTGCACACAGGTGGATTATGTTCTATGTAGGAGATGCAACCTGAAGGAGATTGGAGAATGTAAGGTGATGGCAGGGGACAGTGTAGCTAAACAGCATCGGATGGTGGTCTGTAGGATGGTTTTGGATGTGAAGAAAAAGAGGAGGAGAGTGAGGACTAAACGAAGAATAAGATGGTGGAAACTAAAGAAGGAAGACTGTAGTGTGAGATTCAGGGAAGAGGTCAGACAGGGGCTCGGTGGTGGTGAAGAGATGCTGGATCATTGGGCTACTGCAGATGTGATAAAGGAGACAGCTAGAAAGGTATTTTGGAGTGACATCTGGAAAGAGAAAGGAAGACAAAGAGACATGGTGGTGGAATGAATAAGTGCTGGACAGCATAAGGAGAAAGAGGTTGGCAAAACAGACCTGGGATTGACAGAGTGATGAGAAAAGTAGGCAGGAGTACAGAGAGATGTGGCAGCAGGTAAAGAGGGATGTGGCAAAAGCCAAGAAAAAGGCATATGAGGAGCTGTATGAGAAGTTGGACACTAAGGAAGGAGAAAAGGATTTGTACCGATTGGCCAGGGACCAAGCTGGGAAGGATGTGCTGCAGGTTAGAGCAATAAAGGATAGAGATAGAAATGTGTTGACTAGTGAGGAGAGTGTGTTGAGAAGGTGGAGGGAGTATTTTAAGCAGCTGATAAATGAGGAAAATGAGAGAGAAAGAACAGGTGGAGGATGTGGAGTTGGTCAAGCAGGAAGTGGATAGGATTAGTAAGGAGGAAGTGAGAGCAGCGATTAAGAGGATGAAGAGTGGAAAGTTAATTGGCCAAGATGACATACCAGTAGAAGCATGGAGATGTTTAGGAGAGATGATAGTGGAGTTTTCAATAAGATTGTTAAAGATTTTGGAAGGTGAGAAGAGGAGTGTGCTGGTACCGATCTTTAAGAATAAGGGAGATGTAGAGGACAGACCAAGGAGGAGGTTTATGGATGTGGTGGGGGAAGACATGCAGGTAGTTGGTTTGAAAGAGGCAGATGTAGAGGACAGGGGGGCATGGAAAAGGATGATCCGCTGGGGCGACCCCTAATGGTAGCAGCCGAAAGGAGAAGAAGATATAAATCATATTATGAGTTATGCAAATCGCTGTGGTATAAAAGAAATAAAATAGTTGAGGATGTGCCGCATCACACCCGGCCATTAGTTTAATTTTTCTGTAATAGAACCCCCCATTTGAAATTATTTTTTACATAATGTAGAATGGAAATGAAATATCGAGTTGGCATAATGCTTGCTGTGTGAATATACACAGCTGTAGGTCTAGTACAGGATAATTCCTAGATATCGTTCAAAGTGGTTATTCATTTTCTCACCTGGACAAAGGAGCAGAGGGGAAACCCTGCTCACTCTCCTCTCACTGACTAAAGTGAAGCACCGTATCTTGTGCAGTGCTGTGTAGAAGGTGAAGTGAATACACTTTTGCCCTTTATTTACGATTTGGAACTTCACCACGTACACCGTGTCGAGGAGGTCAATATTGAGCAGAACTTTTCCATTCTTGCTCACGGGAGTGGATGTGATCGTAATGCCTCCCTTGTCAGAAATAAGCTGTGGTCTGCAAAAAAAAATTATACGAGCAATTTTATATTAACAATGTCAATCGGTATACATAAACAGCATCAATACAAAATCTAGCTTTACCTGGTTAAGTTATAATCTGTTCTTTGTGCTGGTAAAATTTTCGTTAGAAAACCTAACCTGGGAGAACAAGCTTCATCACTGCTGAGAAGAGCAAGGACTAGTCTTTACCTGTTTGTCCTGAGCTTTTGAAGGATTTCCTGAGCCAGCTTTCTCTTTGGTGTGAGGACGGGGTTGATATTGGGTGATGAGTGAGGGGCTCTTTGACCAGAGTCTGGAGCTCTGCTGGGTTCATGATCAGGTCTTGAGCTTGGAGTCGGCTTTGAATGTGTTCTGATTTTCCACTGATCACAGTAGTACAGACGGACCTATGTAAGAGAGTTAAGGAGATTTTGTTTATACAAGTGAGTGGCATGGCAGAAAAGCAGGATACACCGAGACAGAAAGAGAGAAGGAGGACTTACCTGAGGTTTGGCATGCAGGATAACTTTTCCCTGCCTTAAACTGGCTAGGTTAAAATACAGCAAGGCGTAGAACAACTTAGAAAAACTTGGTCCTCGTTCCCTGTTAGAGCAAAAATACACCTAATTCCAGACACTAATCACAGTCATAATCATACGAGCATTAGTCATCATTAACCATTCAGTGTCTAAGAGATACTAAGAGAAAGACAACACTGGGACAACAAATTAAACACAACATTTTTATGATTTGAGCTTGTTTGCTGTACTTCTGCCTGACAATTAATTCAAACTTTATGTAGCATTGATATTACTATAGGTTTAGGAATGACACTATGGGTTTCCATGTTAAATCCTTCTCTTAAAAACAAGCCTGCTGAATAAACTGAATGCTTTCCAATGTAACCTTTTGAACTCGAAGTTGTAAATGTCTCGAAGCTCTTTTTTGTCCTTTTTTGATTTCCTTTCCCCCAGAAACTCGATGAAATCCAAGCCAACTTCATAAGTTTCTCTGAGCGAAGGCATCGTTCCGCTAATCAGCTGCTCCAGTTTCGTTTCAGCTGCCTGCGGAATAGAAACCGCTTCCTACCGCGCGACTCAAGGGCGCGGTCTGAAATGGCCAATGGCACGTACTGTAACAAAACGAAGAAAAAAACCCACCCAGACCTGAATATCCATGCACCTTTTTTTGCGTATTTATAAATATAAAATGCTTGAATTAACTATAAATAATATAACACGCCTATAAATTGTATTTGCTTGAAAGCAAACACACTTTTTTTGTAGATTGTAATTTTTAGATGCTTCCTGAGCGCCCCGGACGTTACATCCGTTGATATTTGCTTCCCAATATTTATAGATTCTGAACAACTTAATAAGTTATTATAATTGACTGTGGATGTACAAATTGTGCTTATTTCAAGTGGAAGCACAAAATATATTCACTTGTAACAATTTAAAAAGGATGGTGTATTTATGTGCGCCTGTCGGCTAGGTGCACAAGATGGCACGATTTATGTAAATAAGAGCATAGTGTGTGTGTGTGTGTGTGTGTGTGTGTGTGTGTGTGTGTGTGTGTGTGTAAAAATCCAGATGTGATATGATCTCTCAGGTTGATGTACCTGCAGGATTCTGAAAGGATTGTAAGTCCTGTCCTACAGTAGTATACCTAATACATTCTGCCTTCCACAATTTTATATGTTGAAATCTGTGGAATCTACATGTAAGGGAACGTGAAAAATAAACATAGTTGTTTGCAATGTTAACCCTCTATAATGAGCCTCAATTCACTGTGTCCTTTAAGACATTTCCAAAGCAGTTGCAGCTGTAGGTACACATGATCTACAAGTGTTCTATTGATCTGTAATGATATCCACAAGATATGACATACCACAAATTACTAGTAGAGACCCATGGGGACTATTACAGTTTCCATTAAAACCAACACAACCCTCATTATAACCATTTATAACAGTTACATGTATTACAAGGGTTTCCTTTTTCAGCAAGGCAGTAAATAGGTTAAGATAAGTGTTTTAGGAGTGTGAAGGGTCCTTTCGGGTCAAGTCCCTAGGCAAAGTCATTTAAGGATATGAAAAGAAACCCTAATCTGTCAACAATGCACAAATTAAACAGATTATCTCAGCTATATGGAAGACAACGAGAGCCTAGTAAGAATGAAGTAAATTAGACATTTGTAAAAATGAGTTGCTTTAACTGGTGGCAAATGTATACATTTAATGGTCAATTGTTTTTTAGGGTTTTTCACAATTCATCTGGCAATAAACAATAATTATTTTTTTTAATCCTGCAAGAAAGACTAATATAAAGACCTTGGTGTTTACATTGTGAGTTGTTGGGAGACTCAGGTCACACTGTCCCTGACAGACAGGCAGCATTATGCATTATCCAGGTTATATTAAACATACAGAAAAATGCATTGTTTATTGATGGGTATGAATATAACCAATAAGTGAAGTCTTTATTTTCTTTATATGTGCAACTAATACAGTTTGTTGCAGTATCTAATACAATTTGTTGTGATAACAATACCTGATATTTCCCATAGTAGTGATATCATTATAACATTATTATACTTATACTCAAAGGATTCAACTGTTGAAAAGTGTAAAGTTACAATGTTACAGCTTTATTAAGAGTTTACTAATAGTACAAAGGTGTAATTTTGTTTTTGAATATTATGTGAATATTATGTTTATTATTGTTTTTGAATATTATGTGTATATGATTATGTTATTGTATATATGATATATATATATATATATATATATATATATATATATATATATATATATATATATATATATATATATATATATATATATATATATATATATATATATATATATATATAGTGCCATATCTTCTTGCTTTTTTTGTTCGTTTTTGTTATTAACACGGTGGGTCGAACTCCCATGATGCACTTTGACAGGGCTGGTCCAGATGAGCCAAGATGGCGGACGCAGACGAGCAGCTCACTGATGAAGAGAGGGTATGATCAGTTGATGACCAAACTTTTAAACTTCTTTTTCTCCTTTGCCGTTTTAAAGACAAATAGTTTTGATGATTGGTTCCAGTCCTGGCTTGTTAGCAGATTCGGAAATACGCAGAGAAAGATCTAAGCGCGCTAGCACTCTGCACCGTAATTTGAGCTGTAGAGCGTCTAAACCTTCGTCTGGAGTTCAAATCGCTTCCTGTTGGATAGGTAGGGCACTAAATAGGGTGTGGACGGCAGTGTTGGATACTCTGGGAAGGGCTTTAATGTAGGGAAATTTGACGGGTTTTGGGACGAAGCCCGGCTAGATTTGGGAGGCTAGTACTCAAAATCTACCGCTGTGAAAGTGAGTTTGAGTGTGTAATGCGGCTCGGTAGTTTTAGGAAAAGTATCAGGACTAGTAATAAAATGTGTTTTCTTGTAATTGACACCAGGATTTATAACTAACCATATCTAGTTAGAATTATGGGAGGGTGGATCCACTTACTGATAGTCTAACCTATTATTAATCTAATTATAGCAATTGTATTCGATTGGGCGTTTGATTGATCACATTTAATCTCGATGTTTCGTCAGGCTGCATGGTTTGTGTAGTTGCATGAGTTATGCTTTGAGACTGACTCTTTGATTTTATTTGATGCATTAATATTTCTCATTTGGTTGCCCATAAACCTCATTGATAAGGTCCCAATTAATGCAGTGCAATGCAATGTAAGGTAATGTAATGTAATAATACCAGGTGAACTAGTTACCAATTTACAGACTAAGAGGATTATATGAGTAGACTGGATGGTTGTTTTGTTTTCAAGTCACTATTTGATCCTTGCTACATTTGCTACGCACAATTTTTATTCATCGTCAAAATATTTATATAATTTATATTTATATATATATATATATATATATATATATATATATATATATATATATATATATTTAATAATATATATTTGTGTATTCTTGGACTGAACCTGGTAATTAGTTTGATTATTAAATATAACTATAATTAAAATGATGTTTGATCACTGAGCTGTGTGCTCCTGTTTTAGTTGGATTTGTTTGGAGATTGTTTTGTCAGATTTTGTACTTTTTGGATTCTTCGTTGAGTCTCAGTAACCCAGCCCACATTATGCATGTTGCTGCATGCATGCCTTCCTCCCTCTTCTTAGTGTGTCTGCAATCTGCTGCAAGCAAACGATCCCTTCCGGTGCTTAGCTGCAAGTTTGCGACAGCTATGTGGTTAGATTCGTGTAGAGACCAGCAGAAGCAGCTTGAGATATTTCAGTTATGCCTTCACATGGAGAGCCTGTGGCCTCGCTCTTCTCTGAGTGATTAGTCCTAGATTTTGCTGAATGTTAAATTTTACATTAAGAGTAATAAGAATCGAATGTTTTTGTTAGAGGAAGTTCAGATGATTTATTTAGCTAAATACGTTGAACCAGGAAGATTTGTTATATAATGAATATAAAATGATGATTTGACTCATTCAGACATAGACAGGATTGTTGATTATCCTTAGTATATAGTTCACAGGTTTAGACAGTAAAAGTTGGATTAATGTCTCCGTTTCAATAATATGCAGACCAATATCATGTTATGGTAGAATAGAAGCCCAGGTTTCTAAGCAAACTGTTAAGTTATGATGAAGTATTTCGCTAGTTCAGTAGATTAATAGACACTAAGTGACGCGAACGAGTATAGGGTTATGTAGTACACTGTCGTTGTGCTCTTTCAACAAAACATTGCATTGTTGGCCAGCATTTCGTTACTGAACTGTGGAGCTCTGTTTTGCACATTCCATGTTAAAGACATTATTTGAGTATGGCCAGTGTCTACCCACACATGTGGTATAAGTGTTAGCAGGAGAGTTATATAGCTGCTGTGCTGTGAATTATACTCTGCTTGAATAATGTCTGCTTCCTCAAACCTATGGAATGATGTTTGTGGCTGTGGATGCATTGTACCAGCATGAAGGGAATTATGTTTAAATATACGTACCACATGAAAAAAAAATTGTCAGAGTAAGAAAACTGGATACGAAATTTGTTTGTCCCAGATGTTTACTTTGTAGTCAGTATTTCGTAGATCACACTGTTTAATTGGCTTTAATTTTCTTTTCTTAGTTTTTATTAACTATTACTTCTGCATATTTTTTTACCACAGAGTAATGCTCATCAGGCGAGTTCGTGTTTATGCTGTGAGCTCAGTAGGTTTTATTTGCTTGTTGATTTATGTTCATGCCTGATTTATTATTTTTTTGTATCAAAGAGACAGGTACCACCATAGTTTTAGATGTATGCGTTCTGATTCTGGGCAGACTCACTATAACTTATGAGAATCAAACATTACATACAAATATTGGACATTAGATGTGATTGAGAGAACGTTTTCTGTATCTGGTGGCAGAAAGCTGGGAGGGGGAGAAAAGTCTAAATATATTTAAATGGAAATTCTTCACAGTAAAGACAGCGAGGTTTAAATTGTTATACACTCACACTACAGCCTGTCTTTTCTGTTCTATGTCTCTTGTTCTGTTATTCCATTTTGCTCTTGTCATCCCTCTGCCATTCCACATTAGGGAGGTGTGTGGGGTTTTTCCCCACTTTAGCGTTCTTCTAAGCCTCCAGACTTGTCAAGGTGACTTAAATCTCATTTTCCACATTCTGGTAATAAAAAGACATGGAGCGGAAATTCCCGACTGTAATTTCTCTCCGGTAGATTTGAATACTTCTGAATAAAAGCTACAGAAGCTTTTACAAGCTTGTCTTGGCCAGAAAACATGGCCAAAAAGTCCTTTTGGGCACATTTAGTGCTGAGAATTTTTGGCAGCATTAGATAGTGTACAGTGTTGAGGCACGTTTCCTGTTGCCTAAAAAAAGTCCTTATTTTTTTATTTTTTTAATACAAGTTATCTTAACTTCCTGTTTTATGTTCCAGTGTACATGGCACAGATGTTCTGTCATAATACTGTGGGGGAGGGGGTGGTGGTGTCGGTGTCATTTTCCAATCTTTATATTTATGTTTTAACTTAACTTACATAATGTATGTTCTAAGTTGGGCTGCTGCTATTGATTTTTTTTTAGTAATCGAGTGTTCTGGCAATTATTCTACCAATTAATCAAATAATCGGTTAAAGTACTTTTTCTTTATTAAAGAGCAATTCTAAATAAGAGAGAGAAAATTTAACGGGTCTCTTACAATGTAATGTAAATAAGTAATTTTTCTTTTTTTTTTCTTAACTAATTTTTTTTAAAGAAATTGCATTTTTATTGCTGAAATTGCATACAAGAATATCTGTGAAACTAAACCCATTTAGTGTATTTAAGAGCAACATTACATCAAAATACATTATACATGCGTTTTAAAAAGTCTGCTGTAAGCGTGTAGAGCAGGTTATGGGAAACTATTTGTTTAATGAAACTCATTATTATTCTCACCCATAAGTTTATTTATTACATTTCGCACAGTATCACAATGTGGTTTTCTTGTCTCTACAGAAAAGCTGCTAAAAACTTTCCACTAACTAAATTGTTTATTTATCGCCTTTAAAAACGTGCTCCACTCCCTGCTCTACTTTAAAAACATTAACTGCACTTTACAGTGCTTTCTTTGTTTTAGTTTGAAATAATCCCAAACGTTGGGAACTTTCTGCCGTTTTATTTGGTCTGAATCTTTTCCTCACCCCTCACGGTTTTCTTTCTTTTCCGCCATTTTTCATTCTGGGCATCTTCTGTGTCACCTGTTCAGAGCGCTCCAGAGTTTAGCGGGCGGTGCGCCAGTAATAATGACCTGTAAAAAAACAGTGCTCAGTGTGTACAAGTTTTGTTGTTGCTGCTGTGTTTGTACAGTCATAGACACATTACGTTCTTTGACACATTCAGCTTGTGTCAAAAGCTTGTGGACTGTCAGGTGATCATTTCCTGTCATTTTCTGATCTGTAAAAAAAAGTAGTGCTTCAACCTATTTCAAAAACAACAGTAGATGACTAACACATACATACATTTTACTTATGTGTGAGAGGAAATAAGTACTCGTCCCAGGAGTTGGCAGTAGTCCTGGTAGCTCATTTAAAAAAAAAATTATAATAAAATAAAAAAAAAGCTTTAGTAGCTTGTCGGTGTTCACCAATGTCCCTTTCTTGGACCACTTTTGATAGATACTGATCACTGCAGACTGGAAAACACCCCATAAGAGCTGCAGTTTTGGAGATGATCTGATCCAGTCGTGTCCTTGTCAAACTCGCTCTAATCCTTACACTTGCCTATTTTTCCTGCTTTTAACATATCAACTTTGAGGACAAAATGTTCACTTGCTGCCTAATAAATCCCACCCGCTAACAGCTGTAATTCACTTCACCGGTCATGATGGTATAATGTCATAATGTTATGCCTGATCGGTGTATAAGACTAGAATTACAACCCTAAATAAAATAGCAAACAGCATTCTTTATGTTGAAAATTAATTCATAGAGTTAATTTGTCATGAATAAGGTGGGGATCGAACTGAATTCCTGAATATCAATAGTGTGTATTGCTTTTACAGGGCTATACTGCCATCTAATCTACTGAAACCAGATTGATGTTACGATGCTAAATGGACAGATTTATCATTTAGGAGTCAGAGTATTTGTAAGAGGTTTTTTAGTGTGTGATCGTGTGAATCGTTTCCTGTCTTCGTTAGCAAGTAGCTCACATTCAGACTGCAAAATGCCCTTGGTGATCATGCAATTGTGCTCATAGTAGCATCTATTCCTTTCTTTATTCTTTATTATTCATGAGCATGCAGAACAAAATGATGAGAGGTAGAGAAGGATTCAAGCACAGTTTGTATTTCATTACAGGCCTGAGGACAGTTACACTAGTGTGTCATATAATGATATGAAAACGGATTGTCGAGAAGCTCAGAAAGTGAGGGATAGCAGGCAGCTACTCCATTCCTTGTGTAAAGGGAACCATAATGAGCTGTGTTTTACTCAGGGAAGTGTGACAAGGTTCTCAGTTTATATGGGCATTGCTTAGAAAAGCCCTCACATGTCTAAGGAGCTGCCTATAGACATGAACAAACAAGAGAGCACATCTCAGTGTCTGACAGCTGTTCTGGCTTAGTAGGAGTGGACAATTATAAGAATCTCTCCTGTAAATTAAGAACAATTTCATGATTTAAAGAATAAAACTTTGCTATTCTCCACCTTGTATGTTTGAAGGTGTAGATTATTGGATTCATGATGGTGTCCAAAAATTTTACAAATAAGGTAATGTTATGCAACAAAACAAACTTTGCTTGTTTGTGTGGGATGGTTCTTTCCTGTGTGCTCACAAAGATGCTTCTGCAAAAATCTTTATCACTCTCTCATGGTTCCCGCTATTAAAATTTGCCCCTGTCTGCTTGCCCCTATTTTCCATTGAACGTATTGGTCCTATTTGTCAAAATATAACCCAGTTTATTCATGTAAACCACTGTATACATGGCCGGGAAAAAAGGAGGTAATGAGTATGAATGAATTTAAGTCACTGGCCACCCTTTTATAAAATTCTATATCATGAAGCAAAACCAATGAATCAATATTAGGTGCGTTGAAAGATTTTAGAGTAAATGATAAAGGCAAAAGGAAGTTGTTTTTTAATTATTTGTATTTCAGAAAAAAATGCCAAAATGTTAATCTGGTATTTTTAAGCTTTTATTATATTAAAATTCAGCATTTTGACTGTTATCATGGTAATAAAGGAACATCTGTGAAAACTACTAAAATATCTTCAAATCCTGTGTGGGTCATTTTTCTCTATATAATGCTAAATTTAAACAATATGTAAATTTTGTTTTGTTTGGGTGTTTTTTGCAACAGGTCCGCATTGCTGCCAGTTTTGTCATTCATGCACCACCTGGAGAATTCAATGAAGTGTTTAATGGTGAGAGCTCTGAATTACAACTGTATTAAATCATTCCACCAGAATGTGATGTTCTGCCTCAGAACATGGAATATGTTATAGTTACCCAATTAAAATTATATGTTAAAGCATGTTTTGGTGTGTTGTGATTTGCTTCTTAGGGCTGGTATTAAAAACCAGCTGTGTACAGTATTACATACTTTACAGTTGTTTTTAACTAAAAAAAAAAAGCTGAGAACACTGATGTGTGATTGCAGATGTCCGTCTACTGCTCAACAATGACAGTCTGCTCAGGGAAGAGGCGGCTCAGTGAGTGTTCACTTTTTCGCAATTATTTTTAGATCAACTATTTGTACACAAACCCTAATGAACAAACAGAGCTTAGTGCAGAATGTAACGTTGTAATGTTGTGGCTAATATGAACTCTTTTTAAAAAGCTTCGGTTTTATAGCCTTTAAAAAAACATGCTTTCCCACAAATCAATTCCCACCATTGTGTCATTGTCTGATTTGGCTAGCTTTCAAATCTTGTTATAAGAGGGAAAATGCCTCTCTTATGTTTCCATACTGGTCACTTGAGAATAAATACAGTAGATTTCAGCTCTTTGTTTTGGTGGATCAGAGGTCATTTCAGTCTCATTCAGCAACCTAATCTTTCATGTTCAACCTAATCTTTCATGTTCAACCTAATCTTTCATATTGTTTGATGGCTTAGGAGTGACATTAACTGTACCAGTATGACTATCAGATTTTAATGGTTATAATGTAGTGTTTAAAATTCTCTCTTTCTCCCCTTCTCCACATAACAGTGCCTTCGCCCAGTATAACATGGATCAGTTTACACCAAGCAAAATTAAGGAAGATCAGGTAATTTGCACCAGTTTGATGTTAATTAATATGAGAACAATAACTTGTCACCATTTCTCACAAATTGATATAAACACTTAAGTTATTTTGGCTGTATTTTGTTGATTTAAATCATTTAATAAAGTAACACTAAATCCCTGTTCAAATGCAGGTGTTGATCACGGAGCATGGAGACCTGGGAAACGGGCGGTTCTTTGACCCGCGAAACAAGGTGTCGTTTAAGTTTGACCACTTGAAGAAAGAGGCCAGTGACCTGCAACCGTACACAGGTGAAACAGCTCTGGAACCGTGGAGGGAGGCGTGTGACTCTGCACTCAGAGCCTACATAAAAGATCACTACCCTAGTGGAGTGTGCACTGTGAGTATGCTTCATGCATCATGTCCCTTCCTCAATGTCACTTTTCTTAGTCAATTTCTCGTGACCTGCTTAAAGCACATTCACAAGCATCTTGTTCTCTGTAGGTTTATGGAAAAACCATTGATGGTCACCAAACAATCATTGCCTGCATTGAAGGACATCAGTTTCAACCAAAAAACTTCTGGTAAAGTTGCATTTATCCTTTGTGTCACTGCCTCTGTTTCACCTCTCAATCTATCTATATAAGGAAATCCATGATGTCTTGTCATTTTGTGCACACAGGAACGGTCGCTGTCGGTCCGAGTGGAAGTTTATTGTGTCTCAGGGTGCGACTCAGGTGGTGGGCGTGCTTAAGGTCCAAGTACATTATTATGAAGATGGCAATGTGCAGCTGGTCAGCCACAAAGACATTCAAGAATCTCTCACCATTTCTGTGAGTTATTACAACTTACTGAGTAGTTCCTGAGAGAAATGTTTACATATTTGTTAAGACGTTATTAGTAAATATAGAACATGTTGCACACCTGGACTTGAATTTGAAACTAGGTGGATTTTTTTTATTATTATTATTTATTTATTTATTTATTTATTTATTTTTTTCCCCAGAAATTTCAATTTACCTTAAAGAACAGATGTTGTAATACTGTAATATTCACACTCTAACCAGACTCGCATTACACACTCCATGGCAAAAAAAAACAATGAGTCGGCCCTAAAACAGCAAAATATTAATATTAAATATTATCCTGTTAATATTAATTAAATATTAACATGATTGGTTAGTAAAATATGTGTGTGTGTGTGGGGGGGATTCTCTTTTATGGTCTTTTACAGGATTAATCAATTAATGCTTAGGAATGCTGGAGAGTATTACAGAAAGTCTTGCTTATAAAAGCAAATTAGACTAAATGTGGAATAGGATGTACAAGAAGCAAATACAAATCATAGGTGGTGGTAGTAGTAGTAAGGTAATAGACAGGTGTCCACAAACATTTGTCTATATAGTGTATCTCATAATAACTTTATTTTGTATGTATTTTTACATTCTACCTAATTTAATGAATGACCAATGCTTTGTTGTTTAGACCATGTAAAGTTCTTACATACAGTTCTTAAGTTCTTATTAAAAGCACAATATTCTGTTTTGTTGAAGGGGATATCAAAAATAATTATCTTATAGACTTCATGGATTATGTAATTTTATGTTTTTACTTTGCCTGACATTATGATTTGGATTGAAAAAATACTGTTGAGACAGAAGTATAGTTAAATACCAGAATTGTCTGTGGGAGGAGGTTAGGGGGGAAAAAAAACAATTAAAGGGATGTTTGCTGCAGAAGCATCAAATTAACATAGGCTTCATGCCAAAGGCCAGGAAATATACATGCATATTTTACAAAGAGTAATATACAGTATTGTTTTTGTCATTGATGTGTTATCTATCACGTATTAGCCTGTATTATATACTCATGTTTCTAAGTGACACCACTGACTCTTACTACAACTATAAACACTATAATGTATCACCTCACGCCTATCTGAGGAGTGTGTGTGTTTTATAATGTGTTTATACTGTATAATGAACATAGTAATAAAGGAAAACAAAAAGCAGTATGAAATGAAGCTGGGAGAGAACCATGGTGTCATCTGGGGTTGGGGTGGAGTCATGCGTAAAGTTGTTTTTGAAATCCCATTTTTAAATTATACAAGCTGCTAAGCCAGTTGTCAGCATTTTTAATGAACTCGGTGTTTTCAGTTCCTCAGTATATAAATAACCGAGTAATTTATGCAAATGCATGTTTTTAAAACACAGTAGTTTTCAGTTGCAGTATTTTAAACCAGTAACACTTAAACTATAACCTTGAATAAGTTGTCGGATTGTAGTTTTATTTGTCTGTCAAAGAACATTAGTTCAAGAAAATTAGTTTTGTTGTATGTGCTTTCTGAACATCCCATTATACAGTTAGTCCCCCTTTGCTGTTATCATATCTTCCTCTTTTCTGGGAATGCCTTTTCATAGATATTGAAATGGGGCTGTGGGAATCTTTGACCATTCAGTCACAAAAGCATTAATGAGGTCAGATACTGATGCCTGGGGCGGAGGCCTGGGGCACAGTCCACATTCCAGTTCATCTGAAAGGTGTTTCATGGGGTTGAGGTCAGGGCTTATAGCAGTTCACCGAAGTTTATCAATCTTTTTCCAAATCATGTCATTAAAGACCTCACTTTGTCAAGCGCAAACATGTTTGGGTTCCATCCAGTGAAGGAAAATCTTAATGCTACATCATACAAAGATCAAGGTCTCAATCAAGGTCTGATTAATGCCACTCCCATAACCCTATATGTCCAAAGAAATAAACATTAGTAATGCCCAGTATCTTTATTCTGCAAAAAAAAAAGCTATTATTTATATTGTTAATTGGTCATTTCTCTGATTTCCGACTGCAAATTCTCATCCTTGTGAGGGTTATTCCTATCTCTGAATTTCTACCCTGGGCCATCAGCTGTTGCGAGAAACAAGATGTCTTCCCTTTATCCATTTCACTTTCAGGTTTATTACATAGAGTCTTAAGAAAGTTGATAAAAAAGAAAGTGTCACTATCGCACTTAGCACACCAGCTTGAATTCCTAGAGTTTCTTCATACTTAAGTTGTTCTTGTCGGTTTCTTTGAACAGAATCCGAAGCAGACCGCTGAGGAGTTTGTTAAAGTAATTAACAATGCAGAGACTGAATACCAGGTAAGAACATGGACTTCGATTCTTTTCAATGAATTTGGTACATTAGTATTATTTTTTGTGATGTCTGCGCTGTGTCTGAAAGGAGTGAAATTAAATTAATATTTTTCTTGTCTTTCCTTCGTCTCTCAGACGGCAATCAACGAGAACTACCAGAACATGTCAGACACCACCTTCAAAGCCTTACGCCGACCACTTCCCGTCACCCGAACCAAGATTGACTGGAACAAGATCCTCAGCTATAAGATCGGTAAAGAGATGCAGAACGCTTAGAGCTTAGTCGCCATGCCTCCAGCTCTGCTCACAGCACAAGCCAAGAAGAAATGACCTGCAGGGGGCTTGAGCTCGGGGCCAGGGCCAGGCTTGAGCACACAGGCACTTAGGACATGTGCAAAAAATTGTCCTTGTTTCATTTTCCTTTTGTTTTGTATTCTAATAGCCAAGGTTTAACCTCAGCTAAAGGGACTGCCTCCTTTTCCCTAATGTCAGAATGCTGTGAGATTGTTCTGTTGGGTCTGGCGATGGTCCTCGCAGTTGAACCAATACCTCCTGCAACACCAATGCACAGGGTCCGAAATGATTTACAATTAATTATTCACAGTTTATCCCCCACGCTTTTAAATGAAACGCAATACAATATAGTCTGGGTTTCTGACCAAATGTTTAGTCTGAATTAATGAAAACTTTGGAATGGAGTTTAATTTTGTGTAATTTCTTTCAAGATGTTTGATTTTAATGAAAGAGTTCAAAAGGAATTTTAAGTATTTTTTGTACAATTTTTTTTTTTATTTCGAGCAGATGGAAACAAAGACAGAAAAGGTTCTTGTATGCAGAAGGTGTAGGATGATTACTGCTTAGGTTAGACTTTGAATAAACTTTACACACCTTAAATACCATTCACATGATTTGGATTTTAAAAATAGATTAAACATCAGCTTTCGAGACCTCTATCAGCAGTCTATATAACTCCTTTTTTCTCTATATCTTTGGTTATATCCATGTTACTGTCCTTATTTACATTTTTTTTTTTTTTTTTACGTTTCTGCGTCTAGCTTGAACTAATGTGCATTCCAAACAAAAATCATTTAAAGTTATATGGTTGAGTATATGTTTTGATTTTGGCAGTCTTGCGCCTGTCCCTAATATTAACCCAGGCCTGAAAACTTGTCAGTAAATGCGTGATAGATACACGTGCACACGGTTAAAACCCCACAAACAAACAAAAAATCACTGTTTGTGGAATATATTATGTATTACATCCTCTGGAGATCACCCGATGTGGGATGTGGTGTTCTTTATCACTTGGAAAACCTTAAAATTAGTTTCTGTTCTAGTCTCGGTTTGCATTTGATGCCTGTTTTGTGCCAGTGTGTTTATTCTGCACAATAATTTCTTACCTGAAAGCAGTGTTTATCAGAGGTACTTCTTTGGTGTACTGTCAATTGATCATCAGTTTTAAAAAAAAAAAAGAAAGGAAAGGAAAGAAAGAAATCACTGTATATTTGTGGTCCACAGTTTCAGTGTACAAATGGAGCTTCTAATGCCTCTGCCTCGGATTGGAAATGGTTGCAATATCGCCCTCTGCTGTCTTCAACTGGTAGCATTATTGTATGCAGTTGCACAGTTTAGCCTCATTTTCTGCTTCCTTCTACTACCCTACCCTACTGCTATTTTTTACAAAGTGTATGAACAAATAGGATCCCGAGGAAATAAAGTATTTGCACCAACTTGCCTCCTTTGTTATGGCGTATATTTGATATATAAAAAAACTGGTTTATTTATATACATTTATTTATATAAGGTGTGTGTGTGTATGTATGTGTGTATATATATATATATATATAATATACTATATATATGCTACATACATTTTATATATATATATATATATATATATATATATATATATATATATATATATATATATATAAAAAGCATACGTAGAGTGAATAAATATAAAGGCTATAGCAGTGCAGAGGTGTGTAGACAGGTTGAGAAGTACAGGTAAATAGTTTTAAGGCGATGTCATTGAAAATGAAATGTGCAGAAGTGGAAGGTTGTAAGATTATAACATTTAAGAAATGTGCAAGCTGAATAAACAAGTTACTATATATATTTGATATATGAATGTGAAATGTTGGGCAGGATTTACAGTAAGGATATAAAGATACATATAGATAAAATAGTGCAGATGTAATGAGGAGTAAACATGTTATATTATGTAATATGTACATTGTATGTATAATTGTACAGAAGTTATATACAGTGATCTAACGGTGTAGTCTCTGAACCTGCTAATTCTGGTGTGGATGTTCCTGTATCTCCTTCTTGATGGAAGAAGGTTAAACAGTTTGTGACTGGGATGTGAAGAGTCCTTGAAGTTGTGAGCTCTGCGCAGACATCTGCTGTGGTGAAGGTGTTCAACTGTGAAGGTGTTCAACACACACACACACACACACACACACATTATATATATATATATATATATATATATATATATATATATATATATATATATATATATATATATATATATATATATAATTATGTTAATTCTATTAATAATCCTAATGCTTATTTCATTTTATAAGGGATAAAAAAAACCCTTTTATTTATTTTTTATTATTGATATATGCCAGTTGTGCATCTTAATTGAAATTTTATCTCTAATTTTGGTTTTGTCTTTTGCAAACAGTTCTAAATCAGCTAATGCATAAAATCATGCATGTATTTATTTAGTATGTATATTCAGCCCATATTAATCAGTCACTGCCTCATGGTGATAGACAGAGGGCCATCAGGGTAACTAACTACTGTTACTCTACTGTTATGGTAACTAACTACTGTTACTGTAACTAACTACTGTTATTGTTACTCTACTGTTACTGTAACTAACTACTGTAACTCTTACTGTAACTAACTTCTGTTACTGTTACTCTACTGTTACTGTAACTAACTACTGTAACTCTTACTGTAACTAACTTCTGTTACTGTTACTCTACTGTTAATGTAACTAACTACTGTTATTGTTACTCTACTGTTACTGTAACTAACTACTGTTACTGTAACTAGTTACTGTTACTCTACTGTTACTGTAACTAACTACTGTTACTGTTACTCTATTGTTAAACATTCAGGTGAACTGTGTGTGTGTGTGTGTGTGTGTGTGTGTGTGTGTGTGTGTGTTAGGGAGCCTGTGAAGGCAGCACGAGTTTACTGTAACACAGCCGACAGCGGCCTAGCGCAGGGAGGCGGGCATTTGTCCGAATACGGGTGGGGGGAATAAAAGTAAGGCGGCGCCGTCCTATGGAGGTGAGCCCGTATTACAGCCTTCTCCGGTATCCCGTCATTCTCATGTTTATTGTCATACGCTGGAAAAAAAAAATGGCGGACGAGAACAGCAGCACTCCACAAGCCCACGGCTTTGCGGAGAAACTGAAGTCGTGGCTGTCCTGCTCGTGGACGTACGTGTGCGCGGTCTGGTTCGCCATGGTGTTGACGATGATCTACGTGCTGCGGAGTCCGCTGAAGCTCCAGGAGTCCGTCGCTGCCGGTAAATGTTCAACACCAACCAGCTGCTGGTGATGCTAACGCCGCTCCACAAGCTAGCGTTAAGAGCGCCAGGCGTAGCTGGTGTGATTCCGCTGTGTGTCCTCGCGTACAGCCGCGGACTTACCGTTTGCTTCGGGTTTGCTGAAAGGGCTCACGGGTGATCAAGAGTGCAATGGAGAGTCGGTCTTTTTGTTTTTGGGTTTTGTTTTTTTGCGATTTTGGCAGCGTACCGATGCTAACTGTCTAGACATGAAGCTGTCTATGTGCACTAAACCGCTTGGATCTGTGTGGAAGCTCTCCCTGAAGTTTCCACATCCCCTGTGTGCAGAGCATGTGGCTTCTAGTTCAGTACACTGACTGTCATCTGGAGCTAACCCTAAACTAACACTCTGTTCTTTCTCTTTTCCCCCCTGTAGCATCCATGTTTCTGAACACTCTTACACCCAAGTTTTATGTTGCCCTCACAGGAACTTCCTCTCTCATCTCTGGTCTTATACTGGTAAGATCCCTGTTCATTTATAAAAGACACTTAGTATTACTCACTGTAAGAGAGCTGCATGGTCCTGCTGTGGGAACTGCTGCAGCTCTGAAGTTTGATCTTTAGCTCAAATTACTCTGTGTGGAGTTTTGCATGTTCCTCTGGTTTCACTGGATTCCTCACACCCAACAAAAACTTGTGCAGTGGATTGGCAATGCAAAATCACACCTATCTGTGACTGAACAGTGTTTTATTCAGAGTTTGTTCCTGCGTCGCACCTAGTGTTTTCTGGAGAGCCTCTGGATCCATCTGACCAGAATTCACAGATAGTGTGAATGAATGAATGAATGAATGACAACTCCCAAAGATACTACATTCCTGATCTCTTGACTGTTGCACAGTGTAAGACCATGGCGCACGCCATTCATTCATTTATTCACTTATTTTTTCCAACTTCTCATCCTGGTCAGGGTGATGCCTTCTTTTTAGACACACATACAGGTGCAGTTTCTTTTTGGCTGTGAAAAGAAACCCAAGTAAAAGAGTGCAGCCCAGTGAACAAAAGGAGGAAAATGTAAACAAGAATATCACATGAGAAATGTCCCTGCGTTCCGCTAAACTCGAACTCTTGCTTTTTGTGGTCCACGTGCATCCTCGGCCTCAGATCTTCGAGTGGTGGTACTTTCGGAAGTACGGCACGTCCTTCATTGAACAGGTGTCTGTGAGTCACTTGCGTCCCCTCCTCGGCGGCGTGGAGACCAACAGCTCTGCGAGTCTCTTCTCCTCGGCTAATGGAGAAGTGGAGCAGCGGCCCAGTGTCTCAGGTAGCCATAAACACATCCGTACGGATACAGCCGTGCATTTTTTCTTTCCTGATGTATTATCAGTAAGATATTGTAGGGAAACATCTGCTCATGTCAAGCAGAATAGCTGAAAAATCCTGTGGGTGCACATTTAGGGTTTAATGTCAGGTGTAGAATGGGAACTGCTTTGGAAGTTCCTTTTTCAACGTATCCATTGAGAGATATTTTATTAAACAATTTGTGCTGAAATTCCTGAATGGTGGCTTGTGTCTCTCAGAGTGTAAAGTATGGAGGAACCCCCTTAATCTGTTTCGAGGTGCAGAGTATAACAGGTACATTATTTTTATCTCTGTTGTTAGTTCCCTGTAGCTTACATCCAATTTTTTGCATGTATAAATATTGCCGTCACTCATCATTTATTTCCTCATTCCTCTCTCTTCTCAAGGTACACGTGGGTGACGGGAAAAGAACCACTGACTTACTACGACATGAATCTGTCGGCACAAGACCATCAGACTTTCTTTACCTCTGACACACAACAACTCAAACCAGAGGATACTGGTTAGTTTCATCTTCTTCAGTCTATAAAGCTGTAGAACATATTTAATTTGTGACTCGGTTGTGGTCTGTGCAGATGACAGTTGGTCAAAGTGTGTGTGTGTGTGTGTGTGTGTGTGTGTGTGTGTGTGTGTGTGTGTGTGTGTGTGAAATAGTGATGCAGAAGGCCTGGCGAGAAAGGAATCCTCAGGCTCGTATCCGAGCTGCATATCAGGCAATTGAGCTCAATCATGAGTGAGTAATAACAATATAATTTGCATGTGTATTTGTAATAAATCATTATTAAATCTATTTATTATTATATGTTCAGATTCAGAACAAATATAGTAGAATATTCCGATGTTTACTTTCTCATCGAGCTGTTATTTGACACAGTACAAGTATTTTTATATTTGGTTTTTGGACAGGATTTCTACCTAAAATATGAATCAATATTTTGCACAATGATCAAATAAATAAGTACGTAAAAGATTAAGTAATTATTATTTTCAGTCAGTTAGTGAGTTAAGTGATTCTGTTTGCCTTCTAAATTGTGCTTTAAACAAAAACTGTTACGAACGTATCAAACACATGGAGCTTAGTGATTGGTTGAGCGCATCTGTCACGCCCTCTTCTGCCATTTACAACAATCAAGCAATGAGAAACTGGATTGCCAAGGCAGTCAGTCGTCGCCACGGTAACGTTCTAATTTTTCTTTGGTTCCTGATGCATTATGAAACGAAAAACAAAATCCCTGTCAAATAGATTTATCACAAAATTAATCACATTGCTGTCAGATCATCAGTATATTTTCTCAATCAATTATTGCTGTTTATTTAGAAAAAAAAATGCCATATGTTATATGCTAGAACTGGCATTGGTTTGACATTCAGCAAAGATGCACTGACTGATTAATATAAAATGTACACCTTGTCCATTCAGACAGATATAAGCACAGGTATTCTTTACTCAGCTAGTATTCTCTACACAAAGGTTATATAAGGCTTTTCTCTTCACCATGTAGCTACATCTTCTGCAAAAGCAAGAACACGTTGTGTATGTCTGGTGAATGAGGCAATTTCTTTGGAAATAAATTCCTGTCCTGTCTCTGCCAAGATTTTCATTTAATACCAATTTTATTTATATAATTACATAATCGTTTTTAGGATCTTTTAAAATGTGTGATTAGCTTTGCATCCCCCCAGGACCTTTTTGCATAGTCCACATTGGTCACCGTGTGTCATGACCATATTTATTTTAGGCCAAACTTCCATACATAGGCCATGCTTCCATAATCGTTCTTCCATACAGAAATATTTTTTATTCCAATTTTATTCCGGTCAGCCATAAAGTGCTCCTCACATGTTGGAATGTAACCTTGACCTGTGAGCATCACTAATGGTCAAGGTTGGCCTGTTTTTGTATGTCATGTTTGTTTTTAATACTACTTATTTATAAATTGGTAAATTATAAACACCAGGGCTGTGAAATATTTAATCGCGATTAATCGCATGATTGTCGCAAGTTAACTCGTAAATAATCGCAACTTAATCGCACATTTGTATCTGTTCTAAATGCACCTTAAATAAATACTTTTCACATTTTTTTATACTCTAATCAACCTGGGCATGGACAAATATGGATGCTTTATGCAAAAGTATGTTTATTGTTAGTGAAACCAAACTCAACATAGAGCATGAATAGAAAAGATTCTTGTAAATGTTTTAAAGTAAGTATGGTGTTTTAAATTACATAAATCATCAGGACACTAAAAGGAACTTTTGCTATGTTTCCACACGGACTGTTTTAATTGCAGGATGTGTGCATCATGGCCGATTTCGGTGCTTGAATTAAGACTTGGTGCATCAGTAAATTATTAAATTTATGATTGATAAAAAAAAGAAAAAAACAATTATATTATTCAATTTATATATATATTTAATATTTGCGTTTATTCATTTTTTTTATTACTTTTTTCATGTGAATGTTTTAAAATATTCCTCTGTACACTGTAGTCTGATTGATAGCAGGCATGCCAGACAATGAGAGGCTTTTGTTCTGTTAATGGAGAGGTAGCTGTCCTGTTTTCTCAAGAGGAAAATATGCAGTATTCCAGTTTTAAATCCACTTTTAAATTTGTTCAGATGTGCAGCGGCGTATGTGCTTCTGGCTGAAGAGGAAGCCACTACTATTATAGAAGCAGAGAGACTCTTCAAACAAGCGCTAAAGTTCGGTACGTGACATACACACACACACACACTTGTACGCACTCGGTCCACATGACAATTGTTTCTTAGAATAATGCTATTTTTTTTCGATTCGTCAGCTGGGAAAGACACAAATCTTCTGGTGTACATCAAACGCAGATTGGCCATGTGTGCTCGTAAACTGGGACGCATCAAAGAGGCTGTGAAGATGATGAGAGATGTAAGACAACTGTGTACACTTTGCATGTAGGGATTGCCAAAGGAAATTTGCATGCAGGATAGGTATTTTTGCATTGCGATAAATTGTTCATGTTTGAATATTTAGTAAAAGACTTCACAGCCCGTATTGTTGAAACAAGAAGAACAATTAGATTATACAGCACACTAATCATGAATCTTTCTGCTGCTTGTTAAATGGTTTTGTTGTGATTTTGTCTTTTTCTTTCTTTTCTCTCCTAGTTAATAAAAGAATATCCCTTACTTGGAATGTTAAATATACACGAGAATCTTCTAGAAGCGTTATTGGAGCTTCAGGCTTATGCTGATGTGCAAGCAGTTTTAGCAAAATATGATGGTGAGCTGAAGAAGCATTGTCATTTAATAGCAATGATGTAATATTTAGTTTACCAGTAGCACAGCAAATTTACTGTTCCCCTTTCATCAGGTTCCTGACCCTCATTTTTTTATATTTTTTTAATCAGATATCAGCTTGCCAAAATCTGCCACTATATGCTACACATCGGCTTTACTTAAAGCACGCGCAGTGTCAGACAAGTAAGTGTACTGTATCTTGGTGAGTAACTTGCATCTCCATCATAACTGTTTTATATTGTTTAATATTAAACAGTAGCTGTCAAAAGTTTGCGAATCTATGCTCATAGATGCACTTTGTTTTGTTCTTTTTTTTTATTGCCACTGTTTTCTACTATATCAGAGTGTATGATCAAATAACACATGATGTGAACTGGAAAAGCGAAAACTTTTCCAGTTCACCCAGCTCCTGGGTGAAGCTCTGCCATGAAGAGATGTCATCATAAGGCAATCTGCCAAATGTCTTTATGAATACTGTTAGACAATCAGAAATGATTCCTCATATGTGAATATGTCACAGCATTCCTGGGGATTATTATTATTTTTTTATTTTTTTTGCATCTTACCTTTTGGGGGGATTTTCTTAGCTTCACTGTAGGAGTCTAAAAGTGTTTGTGGAATCAAAAATGATATGCTGTATGAATTGCCTACTTGTTCAACAGATTTATGCCAAGTGTGTCCAAACGGTAGTGCACTTTACTGGATCAGCAGGAAATAATATCTGCATGTATGTATATGTTTGTGTGCCCTCCAGATTTTCACCAGAGACAGCCTCTAGACGAGGACTTAGCACCGCTGAGATGAATGCAGTGGAGGCTATACACAGAGCAGTGGAGTTCAACCCACATGTACCAAAGGTTAGACTCAATCACCTTTATTGTTGACACAAACTGCTATTGTTTTGTGTTGTGTCTAATTAGTTTTTTTTTTTTCATATTTGCATAAGTACCTGTTTATATTAGAGGCTGGCTGGGTTTCTCAGGAGTGGAGGGATTTGCCGAGGGCCTTCAAATTTAATTTGATTGCAACTCAGAATAGCCACAGCATAAAAGAATTCATTTTGCATCTCGAGTCGTCTTACTGTTGTCAACGCCAGAATTTTATTTCAGCATTAACATTTTTATCCCTTTAAACTGATTCATATTTTTTACTTGGTTAACACTATCATTTAGATGTAGAAACACTGGGAGAAGCTGCTCTCAGAAAATTGTCTCTTTATGAGGACCATAACCCAGTTTACTAAATAGACCAGTAGGTGCTGCTGTTGCATTGTTATGGACAGTTTGGATTCTAACAAAACCTGGTTCTAACTTGTCCAGGCCCCATCATATACACACCCGCATCAACATCCTCGAGCACTAACGTGTACCTGTACTTACAAGTTCTGTGCAGTCTCTATGGCCTCAAATTATAGGAGTCACCGGACACAAACGGTGTCTTTAAACAGTACACACAAGTGCAGCCTTTTATTGCACAAAATGTTCTTATTTTAAAGTTTTATTTGATACCTGTGAAACTGTAATTTTACCTTGTTGTCCATAGTTGGTGCCATCTTTCATAAAAATGAGTAAAAATGATTCATTAACATTATATTCGGTGAATTATTTTTCGTAGTCACACTATAGGAGAAACTGTTTTGTTTTTGTAATTAGAACAATTCTCTATTTAGAAGAGCCTTTTTAAATAATCAGATTGGTTTTCTCAAAATCTATGTTTTGTACATAGAAAAAATATTTTGAATTTTAAAATGAATAAAAATGTCATTAATAATTTACTGGTGAGTCACTTACAGGTGATTATTGAATTGGTGCACAAATAATGTAAAAAAAAAAAAGTAAAATGTCTGGAAAGAATTAAAAATTCCAAAGCAAGAAGAGCAACACCTGAATTCACTAGGTGGCATCAGGTGTCAGGACTTGGAGCCTAAATCAAACGTGCTGTTTGTGCGCTTTATCAGCATGGTTGGTGACAGAAGGGTACTGCATACATGGATAAGCTCCTGAGACCAAACTGTAAAATTAGAGTGCTTTCCTGTTGCTTTTTTGGCAAAACTGAGTATTTTATTCCACATGCTCAACTGAAAGGACACAAAAAAGCCAGTGTTTTATATAGAATCATTTGAAATGGTTTAGTATTGGAAGTAAATAAGGTTAAGTAAAAATAGAGCATTATATCCACAGTATTTATTAAATGGTTTCTCAATTGCCTTACAATTAGGAAACCGCAATTGTCTGTGTGGGTGTGTGTATATGTGGAATGTAAGTGCAGTCAATTGGGGTCCCTGTTGGTACAGTGAAAGAATGATGATCAGTATGGGGCAGACAGAGGCTTAGCTGAGAAACACTGTTTTAGGAGAGCCAGCCACATAAAAGGCATGGACATTCTATCCCTACTTCAAAGGGAGCGTGTGTGTGTGTGTGTGTGTGTGTGTGTGTGTGTGTGTGTGTGTGTGTGTGCACGCCAGGGGATGCCACGAAGGACAGATGCCAGTCTAATGCCAGGGGTATTCAGGAAGGGCAGATGTATGTCTGTGTGCTTGTTTGTTGCTGGCACATGGACACATTTATGACTCCAGTGTACCCATGAAAGGGGGTCATTTAGCCATTCGATAAAGGAGTTTTGATTGATGTCTGTTATTCCAAGCAGACTGAATGAGCTTCCTGTCCTCTGGAACTGTTCTGTGTTTCCAGATAGGAGTTTTAAAATGTGTCTGCAATCCATTGAGCTTTAAGGCCATGTATCATAAACAAATTTGTGTATGCATACAAAACAGTCAAACACAGGCAGTGGCAGAATTCACATTATTTTGCGTTGAAACCTCTGTGTTTGTGTAGTATCTTTTAGAGATGAAGAGTCTGATCCTGCCACCAGAGCACATTCTGAAGAGAGGTGACAGTGAAGCGGTGGCATACGCATTTTTTCACCTGCAGCACTGGAAAAGAGCAGAGGGAGCACTCAACCTGCTCCACTGCACCTGGGAGGGAAGTACGTATATATATACACACAAAGAAAAGTTTGTTAATTACAGTAATATCAGTTTAAATAAAGTTAAAATGCACTCAATGGGTTCTGAGCATTTACAGGCATTTGAATATTTCTGTTCCGATTGTCTGGAACATTTATCAAGTGTTTTGAGCTCTTTAACCGGAGTTGTAAATAACGGCCTGAAACATTTTGAATTTTGATTCTTGATTTTGATTTTTTTATGTAAATTTAAAAGTACAGATAAGCAATGTATCAATAAACATAAATAAGAACAATATAGATATGTTTCTGTTGGATTATTAAAAAAAAAAATGTTTGCATTTGCATTTGGAAGGATCTAATCTTGACCTTAATCTAATCTTGATCTCCACTGTCCAGCATTCCGTATTATTCCTTACCCACTGGAGAAAGGTCATTTGTTCTACCCATACCCAGGCTGCACAGAGACAGCAGACAGAGAATTACTGCCATGTGAGTATAGTTGTTTTATGTCATGTTTGACCTTTCATTCAGATCATTTCAAAATATGCATCTAAAATGGGATGGCTGTTGTTTTTTTTTTTTTTGTCTGCTTCAGCTTTTCATGAGGTATCAGTGTACCCTAAGAAGGAGCTGCCATTCTTCATCCTGTTTACAGCAGGCTTATGCTCCTTTACTGCCATGTTGGCTATGCTCACACACCAGTTCCCTGATCTCATGGGCGTCTTTGTCAAAGCTGTAAGTCTGTATAACAGCACGAATGTGAATACACTTGTTTGAGGTTGCACTACTATGTGTATATATTAGAACCGACCACAGTTTTATTTGCAGTTATTCAACAGCCTTCATTAATTTTATGCGTGCAGCCATAATTACAATGACTTGCTTAATTTATTTAAGATTCTGGTACTCTGTTTATTTAAGTTTCAGGTTTTAACTGAATGTGGTTTCTGTCTCTAGGATTGTTCAAATATTATTGCTATTGTTACTTAATATTATAGTCCATACTGGTGGAAACATGGCAAATTCAACACCGTGTGTAGTGATTTGCCTGACAGCCTGCACTTTTGTCTGAGTTTGCTGCTAGAGAAAAAATAAATCACATTCTCACTAATCAGATTTTAGTTCTCATGCGGTTACTTATTAGAATACTTGATAACAGTAGTAATGAGTTTGGATATCACAATATTTAAATACAAGTTTAATATGAGGTCTTAATCTGCACTTGGCCTGGTCCACACTCTTTAAATAAAGCCTAACACTGGAGACTCGCTGTACAAGCTTTTGTTTTGAGAAAGCCTCCACATACGCTGAGCGTTTACAGTACAAACCAGAGCCTGCTTAATGTAATTCTCGGTTGGAACAAGTGAATGAAAAAGGGCATGAGGAAGAGGGGTGAGAAAAAGCAGATCTCTCAGGCCAGGCCTTCTAAATCTTCTCCAGATTAGCCCTGGATGTGGTCTGATTGCTGTTCAAACGGTTACCCATTCCTTCACATGGCGTGACTGGACACTTACCCCCCTTTTTTTTTTCTTATTTTTTTTTTAAGTTTCCCTCATTTTGTTGACGAATGATGTGGCTCTCGGTTTGGTTTGCATGCACTTGAAGCCTCTTGTGTTTTGGAAAGGGTAACCAAAGAAGCTTGCCATTGACACAGATTGTTCAAATCAGGACATCCTCCATGACAAACACGCAATGACGCATGTATAGTTCAGCATCTACCCCATCGAGCACACGCATGTCTGTTGTAAACAGGCTGTTCACTAAGAGGAATTAGTTCCCTTATTTGTCATAGTAATAAACTAAGCAATATGAGGACACCAACCTTCACCATAATCTATCTTTTTATCGTTCTCGTTTGTCATGATGCGACTAATGTAAATAAGTGCCGTATCTCTTCCCTGGATCTGCGCTTAAATAGATGATGCTTCACCAGCTCCGACTCGGACCATCAGCATTTTTCCTCCGTTGTTGTTCACACTGCAATTGAAACTTGCTATGTTCAGTAATAAACACCTGTTCATCTGTGAAATACATCACTTCATAAACACATTAGGCGCTTGTTTATGGTCAGTGGTGCTGTAAGCCTTCAAATGCTATTCAGATGCGCACTTTCACGCTAACTTTCAGACTTGGAGCTGTGTGTTGGCTTGAGTTTGAAGAAATACTTCCCTAATGTTTGTGTCTGGCCTGTGCTTCTCTTGAGCTATGACTCAGTGTTGTAGTCAGATGGGCAAAATTATTCATTTTTATGAAGTATCTTAAGACATATAGAACATAGACTTAATAAATGGAAATTTTTAATATTTAATTATCTATTCTCTGCTGACTGTCGGTGGAAAGAACGCATCAGCAACTTAGAATTAATTCTACTGCCTTTTATTCTTTTTTTCTTAAGGATAATGTGCTTTCTTCATTGGAAACACAAATGAAGCAGTATACACAATGCTTGATCAAGGTCATTTTTTTAAATGTCAGAAAAATATCTATGTTCAAAAGGATATGGTCAGGAGGAGAGCTGTGAATTGAAGCAACTGTCAATAAACCAACTGAACCTTTGTTTTTTTGTTTTCTTTACGAAACTTGTATTAGCATAATGTTTATCCTACAAAAAGAATGGATTTGAATGCCGTTTGTTTTTTAATACATTATGTCCATCCTTTTCTTTTTCTTCACAGTTCTTCAGCACCCTTTTTGCACCATTGGGCTTTTTTGCAGACAAGATGGAGAACTTTATGCCTTCCTGCCTTTGGTACCAGCTGACAAGAATCTGAAACACAACCCTCCCTATTCCCCACCAAAATACATGCAGACATCCCGGTGTCAATCTACTGGATGTGTAGCATTAAATGTGCTAAGAAGTTCTGTGTGATCCGTGCTGATCGTAATAAAATGTTCTGAGTGATTTTTTTTTTTTTATCGAATCCTGCTTTACTTTTTGGTCTTCAGATTGTATAGTAAGCTTTTTTATGAATGCACTTTTTGAGCATAGCATCTTGAATGCCTAGCTCCTCATGCCAATAATACTAGATGCATTACCCTTGGCAGTGAGTGCCACGGTGATATATAGAGGCGAGGCATTCTGCCATAGCAACAACTGGCAGAACCAGTTGGCCTTGTATATGTTGGAGAGGCAGTAAATCATGAAAGTGTTTTTAGCTTCTTTCATAAACAAGTCCTTTACACAACAACACTTTACAGGATCAAAACCACTACTTGTTCATGTTGAATGAGGTTAAAGCAGTAACCAGGTTGCTGGATAAGATTTTGTAGTTAGTCATTGGCCTAGTACTTCTAAGTTCGCCTTTTTAAAACAAAATCTCTTAGCACTGTGGTGAAAATCATCTCACGGCCATAAGCAGTCTGGCGAAGTAGAGTTGCCGCAGGTGAAAATGGCTACATCCACCTTTCTAAACATTCTATATTTGTGTTGCCAGCTTTGTATCCAGAGACCCTGTGTCCTGGCATATGTGCTTCCTTGATGGCGCATTAACTATGGAAGGCCAATAGCTCCATAAGCTTAGTGGGATTTCCAAAATGGCTGCTTTCAACATTCTTAACATCTTCACACACGCAACTGCTTTGTCTGGCAAGAGTATTAAAATCCATGTATCCTCAGGCAGCTTTGAAAATGACCTGCCTTAGCTGTTCGATAGGATCCCCATGAGATCAAGCGAAATAACATGAACAAGGAGATTGGTCTGTAGCAGTGTGGACGAGTTGGAAAACCCCTAAGTCTTCAAGCTGCGTTCAGATCAGTGCACAATAATACCTCTGATAATCCCTGACTGTAGCACCTAAAGGGTAAGGAGAGTGTCATTTATGTCAGATACACACCAGGTAAGAGTTTTTATGTGTTAATCCCATACCATTAGCCTGGCAGCAGGCGTCCTACACCCTCCAACCCTACACACAAACGTCATGTATACATTACACTAGACTTCCCAATAAATCTGGCCTCAGGGCCGAACTCTAGTACTGACCAAAACCAAGAACTACAGCCAGGATAGAGAAGCACCCAATAAGACCTACCTGTTTGTATATATCTAAAATACCAAAGAATAACCTGTATAGTGTAAGCACATGCATTTGAGGGGGACTAGTTTAGATATTAAGTCTATTACCATTGCTCCTGTACCCCTTTTTGTGCATTAAATCAAGTTAAATAACAGCTTAGATTTAGCCAAAGTAAAATGTTACACAAATTCTAATAGCAAGAATTATGTTCTCCTTGTAAGCCCTTGACTTGCCATCTATCTTCTAAGCTAATGAAATGGTAGCATACATACTATTTCATCAGGGTTCCTGAGCCAACTCTGAAAGAACTACCTCAAACTCGTCATGAAAAAGAGAAATAAATAACCAAATGTTATATTTGGCTGAATTGAAAACAGCTGGAAGGTTTTCAGGCTGACAAGATCATTATCTTGAGCGTAGAACTCCAAACAAAAGCAGTTACTGGGACCACACACACTTGGCACTGTGTGAAAACGGTCATGCAGTGTTTACATTTGTTATCCCTTTAATCAACCACCGCTAATGCCCCTTGTATCAGGAAACAGCAATGACATTCAAAGAACCAAAACACTACATTTTAGGGATTAGTGTGTTAATTAAAATGGTAGGGTGTTTTTCTTTAAGAACATGTATAAATTTCACCATCAGCCGTGCAGTATCAAGGGAGCAATTTTACACTGTTTTAAAGTAAACACACTGACATGTTTTCCTGAAGTCTTTCTCAACATATAATCTTTTCCTCTGGTAAGAAAGGTGAAAGATGATGCTGCCAAATGCCAGAAAACATCATCTGAAAGGGGGGGTTTTAGCAGGGAATGGAAAAAGAGACATCGTTTGGTTAAGATCCTGAAAGAAAAAAATCAATAAGCTATAAGCAATCGAGCAATTGGGAATACTAACAGATTTATTTTTAAATACACTTTTGTTTTTCTTTATTATTGATTATATTTTCATATTTTTTTCATTAAAAAAAACTTTCCAGTCAGCTTAACTCAGAACAGCACAAGTCTCCTCATCTTGTACATGACACCACTAGTATGCCAAAGCCCTGACTCTGCTCATCCATCTTAATAACACATTTAGAAACAGACAGATTGCCATAGCCATGCCATGGCTATTTTTACTACTCAATCATTGGAACACTATAACTTTATATGGTAAGGATTTGACATTTAGTATCACATTTAGTGTAGCATGAAGACAAAAACTAAGAACTGTTAAGACGGATGGACAATAATCACTTCTATCTATCTTAAAACAAGTATACAATATAGGAACTACTGTGTAATTCAGTTAATAAATGCAGGTGTGTTTTAGTGTGGGGTGTATGAAATGCACAAGGATGCACTGTTGGCCCTTTTTTCCATTCACAATATAATGGTGATATAATAGTACTGAATATTGTCTAATACTTCTCGTCTAATGCTTCTCCATTACTGATATCCTTGTAGATGAACAGCACTCTGCAATCGACTGCTGCCAAGTTATGTCAAACATCAAGGGCTTGCCTAAGGATAAGCTGTGTCCTGTATTCACGTCCAAATGATGTCAAGCCAGTCAACACCGTACACATTCCACTGCATGAAATACATCCCTGTGTCATTGAAAGCAAAATAAATCATATCCAGTCCATTATCAACCCAATGTCTCAGGACAGTCTTGGCTCTGAAATTAAACGGAATGACATTTTATCTGTATGTCAGATTAGTTTTTCTTTTTTTCAATTTAATTCAATGTAAACAATATTCAATTTCTGAGAGAATCTAAACATGAACCACCTATGATCACAGTCTTATATAAACAGTCACAAAAAAGTGCTTACATATAAAATTATGCTTAAGTGCTTAGATATTCAGTTTCAATAACAAAAGGTTAAAGTAAAAACATCTTATTAAGGTATAATGACTAAACTGTTTACAGGGAATCTGATCTTCCTGTATTTGTCAAATTTGTTAAACTGCAAAGACTTTCGAAGAAACGTAACTATCGCGTTGCCTCGTGTTAAATGCTGCATCCTTCCGTGTACCAAAAAAAACGTATGAGCTCTTCTTGCAGATTTGTTTTTTAGTGTACAAATTATACAGGAGTGTATGCTTCCAGTCAGTTTCCATTTGAAGAAGTCCTCTTTTATTTTCACACAGTTGCTGCAGATAATAATCATGATGCATTGTGTCCAGTGTCAAGTCCCCAGTTTTCACAAATAACAAAAGAAGTTGTAAAAATTGGATCTGTACATGTTAAAGCAGCAGTTTCTTTGCTCTTATCTGAGGTCCTTTTGATAGCAATGTTGTTGATTAAAGAACATTTTTATTTCTGCACTGTTGGCATGGAGACCAGTAAACCAAGACCATGCAACCTACAATTCTTTGGTCCATGTAGGTTTCCTGAGAAGAGAAAATTGTGAAATAATTGGCCACATCCACAGAAATCAAGTAAGGTCTAGCCAATCTGGGCGCTTGTGTGGTTTGCAAGTGTGAACATCCACAGTGTCCTCACAGTCTTGGCACTCCACCGAGCAGCACCACTTGAATCTGCACTCACACTTGGTGACTCGTTTAACCCGGGTGGTGTCATATCCACGACCACAGCACATGACTTCGCAGCCGTCCATGCCCTTGGAAGATTTATTGCACACCCTCCCTGCTGTGCCCAAAGAACCTGAAACATATGTTTGAAACAGATATAGCATAATGATGCATCCAGTGTTCACGATCCAACCAGTGAGTGTCATTACCTATGTCAAGGATATGGACAGGTTGTTCAGGAGTCTAAAATTGAAAAAATGTGATTGTTTTGAATATTCCTTATGCTTTTTGGCCTTTAAACCAAACTCAAGTCCAAGAATAAGAGGTTTGGAAAAGATCAAACTCAATCATCCAGTCTTTTTCTACGAAATCACACCATTCTGCATATTATACTGACTAGTTCACCAAGGCTCAATAGTTGTGACTATTCACCCACCTGCAGTTCGATCCATGAGGCAATAATCTGGAGAGTTTTCCACATACACCAGTTCGTTTTTGGTCGTTCCTTTGAAGTTCCTGTCTGCCGCCATAAACCCTGTGCCATCCTGGTTCATTGTGACCTCCACCGCCATGTTATACTTCTTCCTCAAGTAGTCTCCTGTGCGCCGGAAATCAGACATGGCGAGCCAACATGTCCGCAGAGCGCACGAGCCACTGACGCCATGACACTTGCATTCCAGTTTCATAAAGCGCTTAACTGCCTAAGAAGAACAATGGTTGAGCATCTCCATAAGGCAAGAACTGACTTCACCTTTAGAGTAGTATTAGTGTAGCATACAGTTTAGCATAGACAAGCTATAGGTAGTGTAATGAGGTTTTTATGGGATTTGTCATAGTTTAGAGCAGAGATACCGTTTAATGTGTATGTCAACAGACAGCACTGAAAGAACCAACCATCTCCTGATTTACCACTGTTATGGAAGCCTATCACCATCCTCACCATTCTGCCACAGCGGTTGTTGTGCAGGTTCATCAGTGCTCGGGCATCTTTTACCATTCTCTCTTTGGCATCCACAAAGGCTTTGGCGAACTTAATACCATAATTCACGTTGTCACTACAGCCACCCCAGTCAAAGTCACCCATTTCATCACGTGTGCTTCCTCTCTTTTGGGTGTCACAGCTGCAACTCTTGAGCTCCCCCTGGCTGCAGGCTCGAGTGATTGCATACACTACTCCAGCAGAGGAGATCGCATACACAAATGCTGCTTCACGGCTACCTGCCAGGGTCAGACAAATAGGTTCATCTTATCAGCTATAAATCACAAAAAAAAAAAAAATGGAAGTCAATGGAACCATTCAATAGTCCTTCAAAATCCATCTACGTCTCAGCATAGATACAGCTCCTTTTACTGAAACAGGTGTGATGGTGTGTTGGTCCTTGTGATAGATCATCACAAAATTACCATCGTCTCAGGTTTAAGCTCTAGACATGCTGGGTGTATTCAAGTATGGAAGGCCACCCTGGAACTTCCTACTCTCAGACTGACTCAGACCAACACTCCCTCACCTTCAGTGTCTGGATGACTGCACTCAAAGCCTTGAGGTGTGGTTTTTCCTACTGTGGAGAACACGATGACCCCTATTCCCCTCATTTTTCATTCTCCAGCTTATGCACTTAGCCAAAACAGAGGGTTATATCTCACAGTGAGCAGTTTTGTCTGTCTGCCAGAGTCATCTTCACAAATATTTACATCTCCTATTACTGTTTATACATCGGCTGTGCAGATCCCCCTGCTCACCACTTGTATTTGGAGAATATCCACTCTCTTTTAGACTCCGGCCCATTTTGGAAATCTGAGAACTGACAGCTTTTTCCCTTTCCCTTATTCTGGAATGTCCTACTTATACGCAATCATAGTACACATCCCTGAATGATTATTTGTGTTATTGTAATCAATGTTTTATCAATGTGTTGTAATTCATAAGTGCATTGTAAGGCAGCGTGGAACGCACTTCGGAGCATGACGCGACCAAAGACACTGTGGTCTCGTTCCAGCGTGCTGCAGTTCCAACGATGGTGCTGGAACTGGTGCTGGCATTCATGAATCCATTCTTTGGCTCCCTCGCCAATGGACTGCATTAAGTCTGGGTGTCTCTGGCACAACTGCCGCTGCTTGTTGACCAGACCAGGAATGTTGTCACATATGACCCGTGCACCAAGTGCACCAATGTACCTGTGCAAGAGGAGAGCGACAAATGAGATGAGCATCTATCGATCTACATATATTACAATATTGTAATGATTTATTATGCACATTTAAGAGTTAGAAAGGGATCCCTCAAGTTTTTTCTGGTTTTTCAATTCCTAAAATTTTTCTATATAGAACAATCTCTGTACAAGCCAAAGTACACCTTAGAGTTCTACATTCATCTTTTGTAAAACCTCATAATGCTGTAGTAGATTATACTTATACTACTATACTGTCACGGTTTATCTATATTATTAATGTTTCTTAAAGTAGTCCATAATGGTAAAATGTGAATTACAGTATCCTCTAACTGGCCTCTCTGATTCAGGTCTAACCCATACACACACAGAGATCCTCCTGGATCTCATTATCCAATCAATTGTAACCAAGTTCGTGCGACAGTGCTCAGATGAACACTGTGTTTAGTTTCCACTCCTGTTATGGATGTCCCTGTCTTTTTTCACACACATACACATGCAGCACAAGACCTTTCTCACCAACAACCAGGGAGGCCTTGCTCTAGAGAGCTACCCTATTTATCCTACATGCGTGCACACACACACACACACACACACACACTCACACACACACACACACAGACATTTTCTCTACAGCAAAAGACTTATCAGCCACATGTGTCTGGGATTGGGAAAGACTAATGCTTGCAAGCCAGAAAAGCACTGTGTGTAAATTGATTACTATGATGACAACAATCCCCATAACTGCATAAATTACTGTACCAAAAGAGAGATATTTATCACTATGGTTTTTGTGGCTGCAGGCGCACAGCCATAGCTGTCTTACTGGCTAAACTTCACACAGACAGATTCCCAGTGGCCTACATGAAGCAGCAGGGCCCTAGTTACTTCAGCACAGCTACAATTATACAGGTAAAGAGTTGTTTACTGGTTTGTTTGAGAAAGAGGACATTCACATTGGTAGGGGGCAAGTATCTAAAATTGGGTTGACTACAGAGACTTTCTGTTGTTTACACAGCTGTAGGCTGCAACACAATCGGCCTAAAAGCGTGGTGAGATTTTGGGCTATGTCGATATTGCTACCACTGAGACGTGATGGAATGCCCACAGATACCTCAGTTGGTGACAGAGAGTAATGTTTAATTGAGAAATCTTTCAATGTTTCATCACATCTTCTGTATGGGAGCTGAAAAGCAATAACCTGTTACCAAAATGAAACAAAGTCTGTGGTTATGAACAAGAATGTCATGTGGTCATGTGTGATATTACCAGTCAGTGTAGCTTCAAGGCAGCTTAGCCTCAGACAGATTGTGCCGATTGGTTAACATTATGCAAGGCTTTGCCACAATTTACTTTTTTTAGTTATTCCATTTTAAACAAAATATCTTGGATAAACGCAAAATAGAGTTTTAAAAAATTACTTAATATTAACCTAGCAAGATACTAGCAATTAAAATGGTAGATGGGTTTTATAATATAGATGATCTAGGTAGCTGTATATAATAATCATTATTAATAATATTAATATTAATAATAATAACAATAATAATAATAATAATAATAATAATAATAATAATAATAATAATAATAATAATAATAGCACAACTAAGTGCTGGTGAAAAATCAGATCAAACTGGTAGGCTAACATTGTCAGCTGGTAATTCTTCTATCTTCCTTATTACTTAACTTAATTGACCAATAAAATCATAATTCAATTATTGTTGTGTTATTCTTTTTAAATAATTACTACAGAGTATTTGGTAGCCATTACCAGCTGTTAAAGACAATATACTAGCTTAAACAGCCTAGCTTTGTTTTGGTAGTTGGTCAGTCTTGCTACTGCTACTGCTAACCAACAACAAGCAATGGATTTATGGTTTATTTACCTTATCATTTTAGGTAGATTTGTTTTTAGTTTAATAAACCAAATTGAGAAAAGTAATGAAAAAGGATTATCTATCCCTCTAGTGTTGATAGCTTACTTAAGAAATAGTTTATGAGGTATGGATTATGTAGAGCAGCTTTTAGTTTGACACCACTAATATAAAATAAAGGCACTTGTTCATCATACAAAAAGACTATTCTTTTAACAACTTGTCAAAGATAAAATCCTCCTGAATAAATAAAGATTCTGCCACAAAATCAAGCAAACTGCATTATATCACACACAAGACCTAAATGTTCAAAGAGTAACACAATAGTCTGTCCATTTGTCCTTTCATTCATTCATTCATTCATTCATTCATTCATCCATCCGTTTAATAACTGCTTTATCCTGGTCTGAGTCATGGAGGATATGGAGCCTATCCTGGGCACATGGTGAGAATACACCCTGGAAAGACTACCAGTCCAACAAACATAGTAAGTTTGATAGGTTATACAGTGCTAAATTGCCCAGAGGTGTAAATGAGTGTACAGTTTTTTTTATTTTTTAAGTAAGTGGAAGGAAACCCACACAGATGAGTGTAGAACATTCCTCAACTGCACCCAGTACACACACAGTAACTTGAGCTCAAAATCAAACTAGGGACCCACAACCCGCACAGCAGGATCTTTAACCACTGCACCAGTGTGCCAGCCAAACACTGTATTTTTCAACTTTTAATTATATTACTGCCTTCACATGATACTACCAAAAAGCCTGCTTTGACAGAATAAATATATAGTGTTAGCGACTTTATTAGTTTAAAAAAGATCATATTTAACATTTATATCAAAAACCCACAAGACCGTTTCTGTGTATAACATAACACCATGTCGCACCATCACCGGACATTGTAATTTCAAGACCATAGTCACGTATATATTAACATCCATTTACATCCAGTTTTTTGCTTCAGTGAAGGTTATATATTAATATGAAACTCGTGGTTATTAATGTATTAATAATGTAGAGGAGCGTAAGTAAGTTGCTTTGTTGAAAGACTTTCCAAACTTGATCAAATCAGATTTCATGTACAATATTTGATCTTTTTTTTTATCTTAGCAATCTATCTTAGTCACACTCTCAAAATGCTTTAACACACAAAAAATTTAAGAAAATCTACTTCTATCTGACACAAATTCAAGTGCAGCACATTACAGTGAGAACAACCTTCTGATCACTGATATGATCTGATATATGATATGATACTCCCTGATATGATTTAATTTAATATTAACTTAATATTGAGATGATTTATATATATATATATATATATATATATATATATATATATATATATATATATATATATATATATTAATGATGTGTATTTATTTTTTTTTTACATATGTTTTATTGGATATGTATCCTGTACATTACACTATATATCTCTATATATTCACCCTTTCATAAATAAAGGTATTAAAATATATTTGATAATAAATTGTTTGGATCTTTAATAGATTTAGTTTTTTTTGTTTATCTCCTTAAAATATAATTAAGCTATGTAAGTAAACTACGTACCTTAATAACCACGTATAATTAAATGCACACCACATGCATCTCAGCAGACAAAGACTCTATACGGTTACAAAAGATTTACCTACTTTTATTTTTGACAGCATATTTATTGTCTATTCGGTTCTAATCGTTTACACTATATTTAACGATGTATTTCTGTTTTCTAGTTAAATGCACTTTCATACTTTTTATTTTTTTTAGATTGCTGTTTTGTCAAACAATTTCGATACTCTGAAACTTTTTTTCTGAGTGATCTCATGGGTACTTCCACACGACAGAAACCCCTCTATAGCAAGTGCACTGACCTCTGTCTCTTGCTCAGATTTGGTGGATAGGAAATGAAAACGCGCTCACCACCAGGACGAATCCACTCTCGGAGTGAACATAAGCAGCAGGAGGATGAAGGGCAGGCAGATCCTATGCGCTCTCTCAGGTCCGCTTCCTCCAGACCTCCCGAGCTTTCGCAGTTGCAGCATCTTAAGACAAACGGTTTTCCCTTGTCTCTTTGCAAAACACTAGTTCAGCAGTCCTGCGGTGGACTTTATCATATCTACTTTTCCATTCGTCGTGCGCTGTACCTACTCTTTATATCTGTTAGAGAGGAAATGAAGCGACCAAGCACCTAGATTTCAATCCAAAACTCGCAGTTACAGTCAATTTATCGTATTAATTGATATAATTCTGAGCTGAAAGTTGAAGCAGAGCAGCTCAGCTGTGGGAAGTGCAGTGTATCAGCTTCAGCATCCGATTGTCAGGGATAATAAGTGGATGTGGGCGGTGGGCGAGAGATCCACTCTGCTCCCACTCTCTCCCTCATTGGACGGGAGCAGTGGTTAGTGTCGATACTGATATTGCGTGCGTGCGTGTTTGTGTGTGTGTCTGTGTGAGGGAAACATTGACTTCAGCACATTTTAATTCATAATATCTTAATTCTCATTCCACTAACACGCCGGTCCTCGCTACTTTGGACTGAAGACATGAACTGAGTTAAATAAGAACCTGTCGCGAGACCACGCCGGAACCCCCCGCAGTTCTCGCGAGAGTTTGTGAGGCGTTCGCTTACCGAGTACCTGTAACAATAACAAACTCTCCACAAAAATTAATGATGTGTAGAACAATGAAATATTTCATTATAAATCATTCATTAAACTTTTGATATTTAAGAACATTTAAAGTACTTTGTACTTTTACTCAAGTAGAAATGTAAAAAGGGGTTTGTACTCTTACTGTAATAAAATATTAGTAAATGGTCATATTTAAGCAGGATAGCCAGTGGGGTGTGTGTGTGTGTGTGTGTGTGTGTGCTTAACAAATTATAATCACAAATAGGAATTTGTTTTCAATGACTATCTATCTATCTATCTATCTATCTATCTATCTATCTATCTATCTATCTATCTATCTATCTATCTATCTATCTATCTATCTATCTATCTATTATGTGTTTTTAGCAACATTAGTTAATTCTTTTGAGTCAATAAACATGCAGTGTGTAACCTACACAGTATGGCTGCTCACATTACAAGCAAAACAATTTGTTTATGGGGTTAGACACATTTGAACCACCTTAAAAACCAACAAACAAAAAAACCCAATGAATCACCTCAATGCTCACATCAGCTCTGTCACAAACAAAAAACAAGCAAACAAATAACTACAAATAACAATAACTACATGATCAGCTTTACTGTGTTAGTAGTGAAAGCTTAGGAGTTCAGAATGTTATGTATTTATGTCTGTCTGTCTGTCTATATGTCTTTAGGTCTGTATCTATGTATGTATCTATTTATTTAAGCAATCAATTAATTAATAAAAAAATTGCAAGCATTGAAGAAGTAAGGTCGCATAAGGGAAAAAATGCAAGTAACTCGTGCTAAACATGCATTAAAAACCTACGAGACATATTTCCATATATTATTTTTTATGCATGCAAATTAAATAAATGAAATATAAATATTATGAAATGGACTACCCGACATGTCCAGTGGTTGTAGTTTTAACATATTAACATTAACAAAAAAAGGGAACAACAAAAAAAGATAGATAGATAGATAGATAGATAGATAGATAGATAGATAGATAGATAGATAGATAGATAGATAGATAGATAGATAGATAGATAGATTTAAGCTATACTTTTATCAGTATGGAGGTGTCTTTATGACATGATTTATGTTCCTTTTTACTCTATAGGGGAACAATAACCTGTAAACAAATATAAAGTTCTTCTTACTGATCTTTATCCTATGTTAAAACATTTCTATCCTGGTGGGAGTTTCCTCTTCCAGGGTAATAATATTGTCATCCACAGGGCTTACTAAATGTGTACAGTTTATTTTTAAAGACCTGTATAATCTATACCAATGTCTTTTTCTCTAGTACAGTTTGTCAAGGTAGCAGCATCAGGCAGCTTATTCATGTCTATATTTAGTGCAGTGAATATATTCTCTAAAGAAGATGGTTGCCATTGCTCATTTATTTCAGGATGTGACTTTGTTATGTCTGCCGACGGAGTTCCTGTGTGCTTGTTAGCGTGTGACCCACTCTTATTTTGTCCGCATGTTAGGTTGTAGATTTTACTGTGACATCTCAATGACAGCAACCTGGACTGGAACATGTTGGCTCATTAAAACCACCGTGGACTGTCCGCTATAGAAGTAACTACTGTTCTAGTGATTTCATTTTTTTGTTGTTGCTAATAATCAAAATGTCTTTTCTTTTTATATTTCGAACTGTTCGTATTAAGAATTCTGACCTCTCTCATTTTCCTTTGCTATGCCTAAAGGGCCAGTTTGTTTTAGTGGTTTGATGTGGTTGTGCCGTTGCCTTTAAACATGCCCAGACACGATTTCTGCATTATAATGTAGAGCTGAGTTATTTGGCTTTGTAATCACACTAGTATAATTGTTCTCTCCTGGGATGGGGCAGAAACGAACAGACTGGCAGGCTTGTACTCTTCAAACAGCTCATTGGAGATCTGGGGTTTGTGGCTGGGACCGGTTTCAAATTATTTGCAGAATAATGACTGCTATGCTTGTCCACTGAGGCTGTGGTCTTGTTATTAGTGCAGCATTGCAAAAATGCTACTCCGGATCAATGGTGAGCCCAGCGAGATTTTGGTTTGATGATTGATAAACCCATTGGAAACCTTACTGTTTTGGATGAATATGTGCATGTTAGCCAAAGAAAGATTATATGGGAAAAGGGAACCCCAACTGGCAATTAGTATCATTCTGCATGTCTAGTAGCTTTGATTTCCAGGCAATGAAATTGCCCGGACAGGCAGCTCACTGCGGTGCAATATAAGGGAATGGGCAGCATTTTATCTACTTGTGACACGACTACGTTTGTAATAATTCAGTGTTGTGCCAGCTGGTCCAGATGTTGTTTCAAAAATTATGATCACGTCTAAGCTGGTCTTCATCACGTTATTCACATTGACGGTCTGTTCTTTTTAATTTGATGACCTTATCTTCCTCACTCATGCACAAACTGGTGTGTATAACAAGGGATTCCTGGAGGCCATGCACATGTCTTTGCTGGCCTATTAACCCCCAAACTTGTGTGCTTAACAGGAATGTTAATTGGTCATATCCAGCAGAGGTGTGATCACATGGAGAAAATCTATAACCTTATTTTCTCTTATTAACAATGGATGACCATTGGGCAGGCCATTTCTCCTCATTTCATAGCAATGCTCAATATTTGCAGTCAGCTTTAGAATAATTATTCATGGTAAAATAAAATTAAATGATGAAATAAATGTGTGGTTAATTAGCCTCACTGAACATATAAAACATGAATTTGAACTCTATTGAATGTGTTCTAATTGAATTTTTGGTCACCCACGGCCTGGATGACCATGTCAATACGCTTGATTCTAAGGTCACTGAACCCTTCGGTGATTGGAATTAAACATATGTTTTAAATTGTTATCCTGCTGGCGGATCAAGTTGTAGCTTCTTGACTGATGCTGCCAGATTTGCATTTTAATCCCTTGGTACATCATGGAGTCCATGATGGCAAAGTTTAAAGGCCTTTGGAGGAAAACCAGCTACCATAGATCCTTCATCAGACTAAACATTGGGGATTCATCTGTCTTCTGTGTAACCATACTTCTTTCAATGTCAAGCCCACCTCAAATGTTTGTTGGCAAAACAGTTGTTTTGGTCTCATCTGTCCTTAAAACAGGCTTACAGTCATAGTTTGTGTAATGGCTAGCAAACTACAGGTGCTATGCATTTGTGGTTAGATGAAGGAAAGGGCTTTTTTTGTGTACAACTTCCAAATAGTTTGTTGGCATTGAGATGACATTTTAAATTCAATTAGATTTAAATTCGATTCCATTTTATTTGCACTTTTAACTATATATCAAATTATCATTACAGAAATCCAGAATGCCATCATGTTGTGCAGATCTCCACCTCTGATTCATGGAGTGTTGTGTGCCTTTCTAACCACCTTCTTAACCATAAGTGGGGGGCAAAAAAAAATTCCTTTTCAGGTTCAAGCGCTAGCTGTTCTCAACAATAAATTAAGGCAATTAAAAATTTTCTCAGTATCCAGTGACTGATTTATATATAGGGCATACTGTCTCTCCTTATTTAGTATTCTCTGATATTCTTAATTGTAATGAATGACTGTGAAGATTGGGCATATACCTTATTTTATACCCCAATGATATGGGAAGTGATGGATGAGTGCTTAAAGAGGTCCTTAACATTTATGCTGTATTTTACTTCTTAAAATATCTACAGGTGCAAATAATGATAACTTTTGTAAGGAGTAGTTTTTCCATTTTCTTAGAATACATGTACTTTAATTATTTCTCTCACATCATTGTGACATTGTAAATAAAAAGGTTTTTACTCATCCTTACCAAAAGTTGCCAATAATTCTGGAGGTGACCTCTTTTTCTAATATCTACGAAGATTGAAAAACATGATGGATCTTATTTGTACTTCTTTCTGCAGAACATTGTTGAGCTCCTTTATATGTTTAGGCTTGTGCATGTGACTTCCCGCTTCAATTCGGACCACATGTTTTCAACAGGGTTCAAATCCAGGGACTGATTGTTGCATAACCTTGTTTTCTTGTGTCCCACAACCATTTCTGTGTTGATCTGGATGCAATCAATAGGCCCAAACCAGATTTTCGGGTAAAATATCATGATGATTAGTGGAATCAATAATACCATAAATCTTCCCAAAAGCTCGTGAATCAATAAGAAAAACACTAATAAAAGATTTGTGGCTGTGGGTCCGGATCATATCCCAGGAACACAGAGCTTGAAGTGGCAGTTCACTCTGAACGGAACACCCATCCATTGTAGGGTCCCCTGTGCGCACACACACACAACACACACACATATTCACACTAAGGGATAACTGAGCACAGCCAATCAATCTCCACATTTTTTGGAAAACCCAGAGGGAAACCATATGGACATGGGGAGAACATGCACAGACTGTAACTCCCAAGTGGATCAACAGAACAGCGTTTGTCCTGTCATTGGGAGATTGCGAGTTAGAATCCCGATTCTAATAAAAGGCCACCGCCATTTGTAAACAAGAATAAAGAGACATGAGCCAATAGGAAGAACGCAGATAAGCACTCTCCTTCGAGTGTGTTACGCTACCCTCTAATGCAGCCAATGCAGCCATTTGCAAACATGTGATAAGTGTTACTGAGCAGTTAGTAATTGGGTGGGATTTTAAAAAACATTTTCAGAAAGATAAAAATGAAAGAAAAATCCCTAAAATGTATAAATAATATAAATCATAAAAAATGATCGAAGTGGGGACCCTGGAGTTGTGTGGCAACAGTGCTGCCCGCTGTGCTGCTCAGAAAACCAAGCAGGCTTAGTAAAAATGTCTTCGTGGAAATATTTATTTTTTACAATCATTTCTGCCCGTTTGCTGCTGTTAACTGTAGACCAGTCATTTTTTACACCTAGACATCATCTCTGTAATATAAATACTATTAACAAAAGTGATTTTTAAGTGAAAACAGAAACTGAGCCAGGCACATGAAGTTTCGTGCTGTAAAATTAATTCATGGTTTCGGTATTGTTCCATTCTCATATAAAAGAAATATATAATGGGTTTAGTCCTGAACAGAACATTAAAATAAAAAGGACAGTGCTGCATCTAAAAGCGAATACTTCATGGAAATATCTTCCATCTGTGGTATTTGGTTGTAAAATGTTCTTCAGTTTAATTCCAAACTAAATACTGAGGGAGGTTCACACACGATTGGTCATTAGCAAGAGCTGTACAGCAGGGCAGCAGAGCAGCGCATACTTCATGCATGTTTGCTTCTCTGTCTCCCATGTCACACTCGCACATAGAGATATAACGAGGGGATTATGGATTTAGGGAGAGGCTCCTACTCTGTTAGTGTCACATGAATGCCTGTGAAGTTCACACAATTTTCACACACTTAGTTAGTTAATGGTGCCGCTTAAAATGTTTTTTTTTAAGCCAATATTAAATAGTTATTATAATAATAATAGGAATAATAATAACTACAAATATTACTGTAAAAATCCGTTGTTTTTTGAATGAATTTAGTCCGAATATGGATAAAATACAAATACAATATGTTGCACATTTCTCACTAGGAAAGAAATGAGTAAAGGACCGTTATGAGCTAATCAGTGACTTCCCTGATATCTTGATTCAAGAAAACACGATTAAAGGAACGATGTGTTTGATGCTATTACCATGCATATATTTAATACGCAAAGGAATACTATCCAAAATCATAGACAATTACAGTACATTATGTTATATAATACTGTTATGGAACACATATTGGATTGGGTAACTGACCAACGTAAAGAACAACATTTATAACACGTGTGACATAAAAATAATAAAACATGAACAAAATAAAGATGTTTTATGGTTGTGCTACTTCGTGTGATTTCTCACAGTTATAGCATTAAAGCAGAACTTTTAAAGTTAATAACTAATATAGAATATTTTATATACATATGAACACATTTCAAAAGCAACTCAAAGCATGTTCATCTGCTGCATACGAACTGTGACATACATACATTACAGTGTATAAACTAGAACATATCAGATACAAATATATGACAAACATCTGCATCAGAAGTGTAAAAATATAAAAACCTGGCTACTCAAAGAGGATTCATATATGAAAATTACATGCAATGATCCATCATAAACTTTAGTTATACAAATCGCCAACTTGCTTCTGACAGAACTTTCTAAAAGTCGAAAAAAAACCTTCAGTGTCTTTATTTTTTATTTTTTAATAATTAACAAACAATAATTTCAACAGCTCAATTGTGATTTAATGCAGGAAGCATATGTATGAGATACATATTTCTTGTTTCAAGATAAATGCTTACTTTTTTTGAGTAATATCACATTGCTTTAAAACTTATTCCATATTTACAATGTGTTGTTGGACATGCAACAGAGCCTTAAAATATAAAACACTATTAAAACTATTGTTAAATACTGATTACTACTGAACATAATTCGAAAGCTCGAACATAAATGAGTTATGGTTTATATTAATAGTCCGAATCCATTATTGTTTCTTTAGTTAACAGCTCATCCACTGAGAGTTACACTATGGGGCGAAGTTTATATGTTTTATGCTGCTATACATAAAAATTCATTTGAAAGGGGAATCGAAATGTTACACCAACCAGGCTTTGGATTACTTTTGTATGAGAGCATGACCCACCTTGTGTGATTCTTGACGTATAGTATAACTGATTATATCACTTCGTATAATAACAGTGGTGATTAACGGTATTAATTAATAGCAGGTATAAACTTGATGATTTGGTAGCAAGAGATCTGGAATAATTAAAAAATAATAATCTAGCCATGACAGAACCCATGGCCGGTGGATTAAAATGTGCTTGTTAGCTACTAGAAGACAAGAGTAGATCTGTTTCTTTGCTGTTTTCTGTGCTTTTACGCCCAAATCCGGCTAAAATCTGCGCCACGTGGGCAGCTCGGAGGGTGGCGGGGGACGGAGGGGTTTCAGCCAGGCCCGGTTTCTTAGGGGGAATGGGTGGAGGGATGCCTCTATCAACCCTGGGGACAGTGGGGGAGCGAATACCAGGAGACAGAGCTCCTGAAGGAGACAAGGCATGGAAGTCTGTGCCATTAGGTGAACCGTGAGGTGTTGATGCCGTTTTGGTGTTGAAGCGACTGAGAGCCTGAGTCGCTGAGCTGCGAGCTGCCTGTTTGGTGTTGCCGCCCTCTGCTGGAGGATGTGTGGTGGCACAGGGTGAAAGGTCACAAGGGGAATGAGAGACAGGTGAGACCAGATGCGAGTCATGCTCAGCGACAGACTGGAATTTGTGACGTGCTGCATGGAAACGCTGTTGGATCCCAGCCTGGTAGGCAGCCTGTAAGCTAGAGGAGGACCTTGTCTCAGGAGAGGATTCTGTGCCACAGGCTGATGGACTCTCGTTTTTCAGATTAGCGGGTGACACATTCCCATTAGTCAGTTCATTATGGTCAGGGCTTAAAGTGGAATGAAAAACTCCATTTTCATTCCTCACACCACTCCCTCCTTCCTCCACTGGAGTCTCATGACCGTTAATCTTTGGCTGGATCATGTCCGATTTTTCTGCTTCACCATCCACCACCCCAAACTCACTCCCAGGCTCTTCCTTGTCCTCCTCTACTCTGAGCTGTTGCACTTCTCTTCTCAGCCTCTCCACCTCCTCCTGTAGAGCACTGCTGCATGCCTCTTCTCGTCTCAGCCGCAGAGCCAGCAGCTCCCTTTCTGTATCGAACTCTGCCAGTAGCTCCTCTCTCCTTGCCTCCATCTGCATGGCAAGCTTCTTCTCCTCCTCAAGCTCTGCCCTCAGGCTTTGATTGGTGGCACGTTGGCGCTCCAGGCGGCGACTAAGCTCACTAGAACGCTGTCCCTCCTCGTGGGCACGCAAGTTTGATCGCTTGCACTCGCACCCCAGCGCAGACATAAGCTGCTTGTGCTGGACGCGTTCATCCTCCAGCTGAGCCTGCAATCGCTTGTTCTCCTTCTCCATGCGGGAGAACTTTCTCTTCTCAAACTCCAACTAAAACCACACAAAACCAATTGTTATACGGTGATGAATAAATACATACTTTCGAAATGACATTCGGCAGATTTGCGAATTTTGCGTCAAACATTTTCCCGATCCTAATCTCTACATACAAGCCAAGAACGCTCAGTTAACAAAATAATCAACAAAAGATGCTGAAAGAAGTGAATTCCCCTTTTTTGTAAAAAGGGCACTGGCACTGTTAATAAAAATTTGAAATAAAAAGTATATACACACTACTCATACATAATTTTTTGAAAAGCAAATGCAAACATGGGCATTTCCAGCATGACAAAGATACCACAGGCAACATAAATATTGGACCAAACTTCTAGGTATGCAGTCATGGCCAGCCTCATGAATATGTTCCAACACACACACACACACGCATAATCCAACACACAAAATAATAAAAAGAAAGCGTGAGCTGTTCTCAGCTCATGAATAAATACCCAATTTTGTATGAATATGATTCAATTGAAATGTGCATTTTTCTACAGATTACTGTGTAATTATTAAAATATTAGCATTTTATATCTGTATTTCTCTTCTCTCTTTCTTTTTAAGAACAACTTTAAAGCTTTCACTTCCTAAACTAACTGTAATGTTTGATACTTTTAGTTTTAGTTTAGTTTTTTCTTCAGCTTTAAATGAAAGTCTAGTGTATTTTGAACTCACAAACTAATCTTGTAGTGCAATGTTGAATAATTGTAAAAAAAAAATGCATTATTAAAGTTCAGACTATCTGAATTCAAGTAAAATTCACAAGAAATCTACTGCACCATTAAACAAGAAGTAATATACAACAAGAAGTAATATGTGTCATACAGCATTTACTGAAACGGTATTCAGTATGCTAGTATTCCTTTGGCCAAAAGTGGTGCAATGTTCTGTACCTGCTGTAGGAGGCGCTCTCGTTCTTTCTCTAAAATGCATGTGACATCATCTCCCTCAGCTGTGTCCTCAGCATGCCTCTTCTTTTCCTCCTCTAAGTCTGCAATGACCTAAAACCACCACATTGGGGCGCCAAAGATGCAAACAGTGTTAACCTATTAACCCTCAAAACAGACGTATCCAATTATAGTGAGAAAAGGATGTGTGCTTACAAATGCAGACAAATGTAAAATTAAAATCTATTTAGTATTTGTAACCAAAATGTACAAATGGCCCATCATCTGTCTCACCCTTCTGTGCCTGCTTTCAGCAGCTGCAAGCTGTTTCAGCATCTTCTCCTGCATTCTCCTGCAGTGTCCCACCACCAGCCTGAGCATGCTCAGTGGATCAGAGTGCCTGACGTCTCTCTCTCGTCTTTGAGGAAAACCCGTGCCATTTCCTGTGCCCCGGGCAGAGCTCTGAAGAGCCTCGTTGTCCCTCTGAAGGGCCAGGAAGGGATCGCTCAGATCATACTTTCCATAGCGCTCCCATATATATGTTTCCCTGCGCTGTCCCTACACAATAGACAAGAAATTCAAAATGAATAGGGACAGCAAAATTAAAAGCGGACAGCACTCAGGTATGAGAGATTTCAATTGGCTGGATCACAATTTTTATATAAGTAATTTTCTCTATTACATACAGGACGTGTGCGAAGAGTAATGTAAGTGTGCCTCGATCCCCTCTCTCCATTCCACACAAAACAGGAAACACAGTGATACAGAGCTCATGACCCTGCTGTGAATAACATTTTCCCTTCTCTGAAGTTCACGGTGTATGTGCATGATACACTTAATCTATGGCCTTTCACGTTCATGTATTTTGTACAGAGATGATGCGGGATGTCCATGAACAGTAGGTCAATGCTAGATGAGAGTTTTAAGCAACTGGAGTAATGCAAGTCATTTTATGCTGCTTGTGTCAGCAGGCAACAAGGACACAGCTGTATAGTTTGGAAAGGAGTTACACAAACTAGAAAGAGAGTCTAAAGAACTTCTATAGAAATAATATGCTTATGTCTTCTCATGTCTACATGCTAAGAAAGAGAAAATTGAGAGAAGAACAGTAAGAGAGCACAGTTTTAGAGACAGGAACCTGAAAAACCAAGTGCTTAATGTGTGTGTGTGTGTGTGTGTGTGTGTGTGTGTGTGTGTGTGTGTGTGTGTGTGTGTGTGTGTGTGCGTATGTGTGTTTTGACCTATTTAAGTCTCTATATCCTGACTTTAATTTAGCATGTGCATGCTAAAATGGGAAATTATGGGAACATAATGGGAAAATGTTTCCCATGAATCATAAACTGCCAGGATGGTAAAAACCAAAACGGAACATTTTTACATTATATTGTGACTGTCTGAAATCCTTCGGCGATGTTCTACAGGTCTTTCGTCCAGCCAATGAAATCAGTAAATACTTGACTACAGTTGACTACAAAAAACTGCCCCACATACACACACAATCTAAACAGCTATGAATCATCAAACTCTTTAATTCTTGGTGGTCTAGCTAGTGGCCTTTCTGCCCTCCATGCCACTGATTCTGGGACTCATGGCAGAAGACAGTAAAAGAAAACAGTCCTACATTGCACATAGAGAGAGAGAGAGAGAGAGAGAGAGAGAGAGAGAGAGAGAGAGAGAGAGAGAGAGAGAGAGAGTAAAATAAAGACAGAGGGCTTACCTTGCGTAATAATAGAGGCAATATTCCTACAAGATATATGTCTTAAGAACGCACACAAAATATGGAAAATATGGCGGAAGCTTAGTGTACGTATGCGTATGACAATAAATACAAGCCGTTATAAACGAAATTCTGTCAGACACAAGAGATTTTGGTTTATATTTTGCCAACCTAATGCTACTCACTGAAGACAAACAACAACCTTTCATTACAAAAATCCCTGAGCCTCAAGAACATCTCTTCAAATTAAATCCTAGGAGAGAAATGTACCAGGAAAACAAAGTAAAAGAGTTTTCTCCAAATTAAATAAAAAAAAGAGGAGGGTCATGTTTATGTTTGAAGATGATGAACAACTGGCTTGACGATAATTGCCTCTGTTAAGCAAAAGCTCTCCTTCTACATTCTTTAGTGAACAACGCCGACCCCCCACTTCACTCCCTTAACTTCACATGGAAGAGAAACAAACTCCACAGCAGATCTGGGCATTAGGCTTGTACAATGGAGCGGCAGAATCTGTGCTGACTGAGGCTGATACTAATGAAATCACCAGGCATCCCCCTTTCTATCTCAGAAAACATAATATAAAGTAATCTCCATTTTTCTATTAACATTCATTTTATCATACAAATTTAGAGACGAGTTGCCATTTCCTCTCTCCTTTCTTTTTCTCCGGCTAATCACATAATCTCTTGGTAATAACTACAGTGGATATGAACATACACCCTGGATGATTCACCAGTTCTTTCTAGATTTGATATTTAATCCCAATACCAGTTTCAGTAATCATTTTTTAATACCGAACCCATTTAATGCTGCGGAAAGTTTGACCAAACCTGTTTGCTCCCACAGTTGTTTCCTTTGTGATATTTTCTAATAAACATATTTTGGTTCAGTTTCCCAAAAATATAAACAAACTCATAATTTAAACCATAACAGGATTAAGGAATAACTAAAGATGAACAAAAGTAAATAATTTCCATTTATATTACTTTTTTTGAGACCATGTTATCTAAAACCTTAGAAAAAATTAAAATAAATTGAATCAATGATAAGATTTATTTCTGATTTTGTCTCACTGCAATTATAACTAAATTACAAATCTGTAACAAGTGGAACTCAATGTCAACCAAGTCTAGTTCTTCTTGTAACTAATTTGTATTCCAGAAATCTCCTTAAATTATACTTAAAACCATACCTTAACAAGGTAACTGTTGATGAACATTTATTTTACATAACACTGTTATGAACCTGGATCTGGATTTGGGAAGAGGAATAATCTAATCTGTTTATGTGCTTTCTAAAATGATAATTCACCACAAATCCTACAAAACATTTAAGTAGGGGTGCAGCTATCAATTATTTTAGTAATCGAGTATTCTACAGATTAATCGAGTAATCGGATAAGTCGTTTTTCTTTATTAAAAAGCAATACTAAATATAACCCGAGAACATAAGACAGATCTCTCTTAAAATTTGTTTCCTTACATATTACATATTATTGCTTAAATTAAATTATATACAAGAATATCTGTCAAAACAAAACTTATTTCATGCATTTAACTGCCCTTTTAAATCAAACTGCAAATACAAATATATAAATAAAAAAATCATAAATAAAAAAAAAACTATTTTAAATAAAAAAAAAAAAAAGTCAACACACTGTACATTTTTTTCTTTATGTTTTAGTTTGAAAAGATCCCAAACTTTGAAAACTTTCTTTCCTTTTTTTTTTTTGGCCTGAATCTTTTCCTTACCCCTCGCTGCTTTCTCTCCGTTCCTCCATTTTTTTTATTCTACAACGTCTTCTGTGTTACCTGTCCAGAGCACTCCAGAGTTTAGTGGGTGGTGCATCGGTAATAATGGTCCGTGGGGAAACACAATGCTCCGTGTGTAGTTAAATGGACTAAACGAAGCATTGAGGCAATAAATTTGCCTAGATTTTTTTATTTTTTGTATTTAAATTTTTGTTACTCGAAGAATCGTTTCAGACCTACATTAAGCAGGCATTAAAAACGACATAAGAAATTCCATTACACTTATAAAAAAAAATATTTGCCCCACAGTTACTTTGATTTAATGCTGCAACTTTTTATGTAATCTTTAATTGTTATATTCTGTAATTCACAAAAAAACTTTATTTTGGCTGCTCAAACAAGTAATTATACGATTACAAAAACTTTTCCCAGGTTATGTATTGTTTACTGAAATAGATACTTGAGTTAAAAACAAACTTATTTACTATTAATATCTTGCTGTGGAAGCTGTAGATAAACTGTAGATAAACTGTAGATAAAGAGCAGATTTGCTCCTGTCACTGATGGCCTGCATTTCTGCTGTAAGAAGATACATGTTTAATCAGGAAGTTACTAAAAAAGTAGTCCCTGGATCAATTAGATTTTGTAACGTGACTTTTTCTAATACGCTATATTAAAAAAAAAAAAAAAAAAAAAAAGAAAGCACACTATAAACCACTTTCTTCTTTCGGCTTCTCCCATTAGGGGTCACCACAGCAGATCATCCGTCTCCATACCCCCCTGTCCTCTACATCTGCCTCTTTCCCACCAACTACCTGCATGTCTTCCCTCACCACATCCATAAACCTCCTCCTTGGTCTTCCTCTTTTTCTTTTTCCTGGCGTCTCCATCCTCAGCACTGATATACCCTATGTCCCTCCTCTGCACATGTCCAAAACATCTCAATCTCGCCTCCCTCCCCTTGTCCCAAAACGTCCTACATGCGCTGTCCCTCTAATAAACTCATTTCTAATCCTGTCCATCCTCATCACTCCCAACGAAAACCTCAGACATCTTCAGCTCTGCTACCTCCAGCTCCGCCTCCTGTCTTTTACTCAATCTCACTGTCTCTAAACCATACAACATCGCAGGTCTCACCATTTATATATGTATTTTATATATATTTATATCCAAATTTTATATATTGCTATAAAGCTGCTTTAGGACAATGTGTACTTTAAAAGCACTACAAATAACCTTGCATTGAATTTATTTTATTTTCACACACTGTTAGCAAACTATTGATTCTTGCTTTAATTAACATCTCCCCCTTTAAACCCAAATAAAGTGAATGCTATTCTACTGGTGTACTAAACACTTTACAAAAACGTTCCTCTTTTTTGAACAGAAGCATCTTACAAATAGGTTTCTTTGCTTCACTTTTTGCTAACAAAAGACATGGAAAACACGATTTTGACGTTGGTTGGTCCTACTTCCTTATTTTTTGACAGGACGTTAAAAAAATGGATCACTTCCACAATTTGGATTAAACATAGACTCTGTCCTCGAGAACTTTGACTTTACTGCAGGAAGTAGGAGGCAAAACAATCTTAGTGTAATTAGAGATAATGCACTAGGGTCTATAAACAACATAAAAGAAAAACATTTTAGTGTGTTGCCAGACCCTTGCACAATACAACAATGTCTCTGTGTTGTTTTTCCACACAAAAAGCCAGTGACATATACTGACTAAGCGTCAATGGATGAGTGTGAAGGAGATGACAAGATAAACCCATTTAACACTGCTGAAAGATTGCTATTGTTAACCAAAGAAAACTCACAGACAAGAAAAAAACTAAATCCCAAAAGCAACTTGGTGAAAAAATAAATCCAAACACATGAATCGGGTTTCTTATATCATTAATAACAGCCTTAACATCACAGTGCAGACAAACATGCACACTAAACTATTGTACATCTGCTGACACACAACAATTAGTTGTTTAAATAATCAGATTTTTTTCTCCAAACACATTCGAATAATTTACTGGAATATCAAATATTTAAAAGTAAACTCACAGAAACTGTTACCCTGTAAATATCTATTACCTACATTTATGTGCCACAAAGCAAATACCACAAGTTAAAGATGACCTAAAAAATGGTAAAGGGTCTAAGAAAATCATTTCCAATGCAAAACCCATAGCAAGGCTTCAAGGCTACACTACTGGCCTTAAAAAAAAAGGAAGACAAAAGTCAGAGTTGCTTTAATAAGAAGCAGACGTGGCTGTTATGTGTTTTAACTGAAAACAGTGCAGGTTTTAGCTGTGCTCACAAGTGTGGCTCCAGGGCCATCAAGGAAGTTGGAGTACACTACATGTCTCTGTAAATAAAAAGGCATGAGAAAAACACATTGGTCTGATTAGAGGAGACATGCCACATGCACATCTGAATTTTACTGACTGGTACAAGTGGAGTATGTCTCTGGGGCATCCTGCATGCCACCTGTTCGGTCAGAGAGAGGCAGACTTCTCACAGTCTGAAGCTAAGACCAGGTTTAATTCTGAACCCAGGTTCCAATGACTGTATAAGACTGTAAAAAGGACATTACTTATAATCACACATTCCGGTGCTCATGCTAGCTCTCTCTCTCCAGTGTTCTGTATTGTTTAAATATTTATAATCACACTCTTGATGTCACCCAAATGAGGATGGGTTCCTCTTTTGAGTCTGTTTCCTCTCAAGGTTTCTTCCTTATAACATCTAAGGGAGTTTTTCCTTGTCACAGTCGCCCCAGGCTGCTCATCGGGGATAAATACACACCGTTCACCTTAACTCTTTAATTCTGTAAAGCTGCTTTAAAACAATGTCCGTTGTGAAAAGCGCTAAAGAAATAAACTTGACTTGACGACTTTGAATATAAACATGAACGGTCATGGAAATATGGGAATATCTAAACCTGAACCTAATGTGTCCTGAGAACCAGGTAAAACACTGAAACTAATGGATCCTGAACTGCAATTAAAACATCTCCCTTCCACTTACAAGGCATGGTTTTGTGTGTGCTTAGTTTTAGAAATGCTTTGGAAATGCTGTGCTTGTGGTCTGATTATATTTTGAATAGTTTTATGCCAGGGCTCAATATTGAAGTATGTATCATTCGTTATTTATTATTCATTATTAGTGTGAAAGTGTAGCAAATAACATTTATGTCTCACTAACAGTCAAGTTTGTTATATTTAGTCATTCAGTTTGTCTGTCTCCTTGTCCTTTTTGTCTATCTGTCTTTGTTTGTTAATTTATTCATTTAAAGTCGGTGGTTTTATCCAATGACTTAAATAACGGCATTTACAGATTGGATTAAATTAACAGAATGCCAATACATTTAATGATAATAAACAGCATGTGTTATATACTGGAACATAAATGATGGAATGATTTTTTTTTTTTTGAGTTTTTGCAATTTAGATACCTGCACTATTGAATTTTTTAAGACCTATACAAGCACTTACCATTCTGTATTCAAGTGTAATCATAAACTGTATTTCCACTTGAGTGTCAGCACAAACAAAAATCTTTTTTAATATAAAAGTTTAGATTAAAACATTTGGCCCTGTTGGTATTTTCACGGATTTCAACTTCTGTACTGCTCAATACTCATATTATTTACAAACTTATTGTTGAGGCACTTCACATAACACGTTATAATATACCATAAATGGGCTGATTTGCTCATGAAAGTGTGAATGAATAGCCTTGTGTTTTCAAAATCGTGTTTTGCGTGGATAAAATACACTGTGGTGTATGCTAAATGTATCCATAGTTACTGAAGAGAGCAGAAAGTGTGTTTTGTTTTCCTGTCACCCAGCATGGTGGCTTCATGTTTCTTGAAAGAACCACTTCCTAACTTTAATCGTCCCAGGCTGGTAACGTTCGTATGATACAGTAAAGCTGGCTTGTGGATGGAACATTTTCAGGGGAGAAAACAAATCAGAGGAGTGTTTTCAAAACTACATCTATGCCTGCGGACAGTGAGTTAGTGGTAACCCTAGCCTAAGTGTTGTTTGTTCGCCGATCTGCATGGACCAGCCCTGATGAATGATTCCACGTAGGCGGCCGAAAATTCCACTGGTTACTCAATAGGCAAGCAAGGACTTGAACTGGATGCAGGCAGCTACAGGGAGCCAGTAAAATGAGGTGAAGAAGGGCAATTAACAATGCAGTCACTGAAGCATGCTTTAGTTGTTCTCTAAATTATTTGTGGGGCAGGGGAAATGGTGTTTTATCTATTCTCGACTGGGGACTCAAAATGGAAATTTCCCACTAAGACATCAAGTCTCTCAGGACTCATGCATCTTTTGGTCATATGCCAGTATCTGTGTGCATTAAGGGGAAAGAATAGCAGCACCATTTACAGTAAAGATCTAAAGAGCAGAACTCACTATTACTCACTCACCCTGAGTGCCTGGATGACGAGGTCTCGGGCCTCCAGTTCTCCCTCCAACACACTGAAGAGCAGCAGCACATCTTTCTTACTCAGAGCATCAACATTTAGCCTGGACTCCTGCATGCAAAACACAAGAAAGAGCATGAGTTCAGGACTTATGAACTCTTTAGTGATGTGAGGAAGTAAACTTCAGCCTCATTGGTGATAAAAAAAAAAATAGTGTGGCAATGAAAAAAACTTTGTTTTTATCACATTATAATTACATTTAATACTGTAAAACTTCCAAAACACAAGTCAGTTTTTCTTATTACTTCTTATTACTACTGTCTTGATGCTATGACCAAAAATGTAGAGAAACCACAAAAAGACCTTCATCCTCAGAAAACTCCTGACTGTTAGTGCTCACTCTGAAGACTTCTTCTGAAAACCTCAAATAAATGAATCACTTTAGAACGATTGCCACTTATATAAGTAATGTTGCCCTGTACATATTATCTTTTATTAGAAAACGGACATCATATATGATATGATACAGTGGTGTCTCCATACATTATTTATCCACTGCAAAATATGCAGTGCTTGAACATGTGTCTTGGGTAAAACATTTAGCATTATGCAACTAAAATATAATAAGGGTGTTTACATGATTTCATCTCTTGAATGCATAAAACAAAACAAAAGCTCCATCATAGAATGTAATAAAATGATATATTGGCTAGCTCTCTGTCCTACTGACATCCCCCTCCATGCACCTGGTGTCCCTCCATTCATCATCTACCCATTTACAACTGAGCAACTGCATGTGGAGAAATATTAACGTGTTAATGCAATAACTTTCTTTGATCAATGTGTTCAATAAATGTTATGTGAAGTGAGAATGTATGATTTTAACATGTCTACTTTTGTAAAAATTTTATATTTCTAAAATTGCTATACTACTACCACCATCAGTGTAGTGTATGTTTGTTGTACTGCTAAGCATTGACAAAAAATAAGTATTCTTTTCTATTTTTTCACTGGTGTGACTCTGGGTTGTGTGTCTAAACATTTGTTTTATTGCTCTGTGTTTATCCTGCATTCTCCACTACCAAATATAAACTCTTCATTTGCTGCTTTAATATTTTAACCCAAAACTCACTGCATTGTACCTTACTAGAAAAACCAAGTGCACGCTTACACTACGCCTTGAAGACTTGCAGGAGATGGAAGAGTCCTGCCTGCTTTAGATATGCACAAATATGCGAGTGTGATGGCTCGTGAAAATGGCACGCTTATAAGTAGTGTACATCATAAATATGCAAATGTTAAAAACAGGAAAATTTAAATAAGCTATTTGTTAAAAATCAAGTATTAAGACTTCTGGCTAGGGCACTCTAAAATAATTGAGTTCAGTTGAATTATCTTAAGCTGTCTCGAGAACATGAGTGGAGTCCACAAATGATTCAACATGATGCAAAAAGGCACTGACCAAATAAACCAAAATGAATGTCAGACCAAAATAAATCATCCTGTCAAGGAAACTTTCTGCAGGCCTCTGTGATTAAAGTATTTTGAGACAGAGATCCAGGTGAGGATATAAAACCATTCCTAAAGACTTGAATGTTCCCAGAACCACAGTAGTCTTCATTACTATGACCTGAAAAGTGTTGAAAGATGATGGAAGACCAACTATGGCTCCTCTTAGAGCTCCCTGGCAAAGGGCCTTGTTAAGGGAGGTCATCAGTAAATCAATGGCCATTCTAAAAGAGGTTTAAAAGTTTGCACAAAAGCCACTCCCTTGTTAAAGGACTCTCCAAGTGCTACAAATGGCGAAAAATGGGTACTGCTCATCAACTAGCAATATCATTCCTATGGTGAAGCATGGTCATGTTCACATGTTATGAGAATGCTTTCCAGTGGTAGAGACACAGCGACTGCTCAAAAGTGAAAGAAGGATGAATGGAGCCAAATACAGAGAGGTCGTTGAAGAAAGCCTGCTCCAAAATACACACTACGGAGGTTCATCTGTCAGCACAACCCGGAGCTTTTAGCAAAGACAATGCCACTGGATTTGGGACACCTCTCTGAATGTCCCTGAGTAGCCAAACCAAAGCCCAGACCTAAACACCGTCCAAACACAGGTGTGCAAACCTTGTGCAAGACTAGTCGAAAGTGACATGCAAATTTCATGGAGGTATTTCTGCTGTTTTAATGTTAAAGCAGTAGTGTTTTGGATAGAATATCATCAACGTAAATATATTTGAATATTAGAAGCATTATGAACCTTTTTTTTTTTTTTATTTACATGTCAAGTTGATATACTCAACTTCTACAGAGTACGATTCTTAATGCACCAGAATGCTATTTTGTAAAATTGTTAGTCCCCCTGATCATTCAGACCATTCCAAACATTCAGGACACAAAAACAGAAGTGTTCCTGAAGGTATCTCAGGGTAGGGATAAAAATAGGGAAGGCATATGGGAATAATTAACCCAGGTAGAGGCCTGAGTAGGTGCACTGTTTGGAGAGTAGAGGAATTACCCGATATAGCTCAGTCAATGCCTGGGGAAAAAAAAAACACTCAGGTTGAGACAAAGGGAGTCGAAGGAAATCTGATGCTTACTTGGGAGCTTGTTCATACAAACCACAGTGCTGGGAATCCCTTGTGCTTAAACACTGCACACTATTTAACACTATTTGTGCAGTTCTACTCAATCTCTGTCACATCCACATCATTTCTTAGCAGAATGAATTATTTTAATACTGACAGAAAAACACATAAAATATGCAGCAAGCTTGGAGAAGAGAGAAGTTCTCACAGATGTTCAAAGATCTACAATATATATGCATGTATATGCATGCACATCTGGATGGTACATCTACTTTTCAGTCAAGGGTCATGAGAAAAAAACATCAAAAACCGAGGGTCATCTATTTTCTCCATGTGTGCCAAAGCTTCATTGCATACAACCAGTGCTATTTTGTCTCAGTAATCCTCAGAACATCAGAATTCTTCAATTAATTGTAACTCAACTAAGGCAAAATGAATAGAATTGACTGAAAATGATTAAAGTCACACATTCAACCAGTCTCTCATTGAACCCATTTAACAACGAAGAAGAAAAAAGGCATAAAGATCTATTTAAAATGAGCACTCGCACCTCTCCAGGCACAGCCAGTACTTTTGCTTTCTGCACAACTGCAAACTCACACTGAGATTACTCTGGTCAGCCAAAGTTTCCACATCATGAAGTGATGAGGATTAAGTTACATAACACACTCTGAAACCACAATTTGGGCTACTGTACTAGATCAAGAATTCAGACTGCAACAAAGTACAGTTTTCTCCCTCATCAAACTGTTACCACTAATCTCAGCATGGCTGTGTTAACACTTTCATGTTTGCATTAACTTGTCAAGTTTTCCCATAAATGCTGTTTGTGTTTTATAGACTTAATTGGTACCAAGAAGCTATGTGGACTTTGGTGGCGTTGAGAGCTTTCATGGTTTGTGTCCAACCACACTAGTAATGAAAGAAAAATATTGGAAAAGAAAATTATTCCTCTGCCAAGATATATACATTCAAAGTATCCTACAGCGTAGAAGAGAAGATCTGCATCATAAGTATTCATACAGGTTGATAAAATATGTACACAGGGCCAATTTATTATTTATTCAAGGTCATATTAAAGGTGTTAGCTAACTGTTAGGACGATGATCAGTTGTCTCCTGCCTCTACAGTCATTACAGAATCACATCCTGTACTATTACATTTAAACAGCACAATACCATAAAGCTATCACTGCTATATTGATCCTATATATGTAATTTTGCGTTACAATGGTACTGTCCAGACCTTATCCATGTCAGTTTAAGATCTCACCAGCTGTTCAGCCTGCAGTTTAAAAAGTTCTCCACCGCTACAAATCATTTCTCGGCTTTACGTCTTTAATCCAAAATCCAGAGTTCCAAATGGCTCCATACAGGGGACAAAATGACTTATTCCTCATTCAATGAAGTGCACTGAATGTTCATTTGGGATTTAGCCCAGTCTTGCATTGCTCCTTATATGGATCAGTAATATGGCATTTCCTCTCTGGCCCTGAGCGTTCAGCAGGACTAGGGTGTTAAACATGTCCAACCACTTCAGAAAGTGTGCCGACATTCCTTTAGGCTCCACAGCAGACAGCCCTTGACTGAATTCCAAGTGCTTTTCCTATTGGATATAACATTCGTGATTTCCTTTCTCTCTTTTCTGCAGTGCACTTAAATGCAGAAGCGGCCTTTTGGACTCAGATTTTGAGTCTTTTCTTCTCAAAAAATATTATAAGAGGATCATAATTAAGAAGGCTGTAGAAAGTGCATGACCTTCTAGTACAAGATGATCTTGATGATTCATAGCTTAATTTATTTTGTTCTGTCTATCTTTTTTTTAGTATTAAACATGGATCTTTACACTTTGCTCCACTTTTATATTTCTTAGTGCCTGTAAAATATTTGTTTGCATGAATGAGCCATGAGCAAGTCTTTCTTTTTTCCTGAAAGTTACATGATTACAGCAGGAATATTGGTGCAAAGCTTCATGTATTGCAAGTCCTGTGTGTAGGATGTGTGAGTGTGTTAGGCTGCTCGTGACAGGAATCCTGTGGTTATTTGATATCTGACTCCTGCACTGCAAAGTAACAAAGAGCAGGCTGTCCAGTCTATTTACACAAAACGTTCTCCATCAGATCTCCCCAAATGTCCCAGAATAGCGTTTTAGCCATTAAAAGCCATTAGATCAGTTTTTTTTGCATGCTGCTAGACGCCTGGACACTAACCTGATTTGAACCAAGTTTGCAAACTGTTGCTCTGTACTTTCTTTCATCCCACGCATAGAAAAGAAAAATAATAAAGGGAGAAAAAAACTTGCATTATTGAATGTTATTGGTCAGTAATGGTATGAATCTTCTTACCGTCGTCGGCGCCATTCCAGATGTGTTCAGTTTCTAACACTGGTTAACAGATTTCGATTTACAGACGAGGAACCTACATACCGCATTTCGTGATGAAGAGACAACGGGAACGAGTTACAATGATTGATATTTCGAGGCAGCCAATAAGCAGAGTCGAGTTAAAGTTGCGGACCAATAGGAAAGCGGTATAAGCAGCAGGGGGCGGGAATTTTACCCGAAGTTTGGCGACGGGATCTTGTTCTTTGTGCAGTCTCCGTCTCTCTGTCTCACTGTCCCACTGCCTGGAAAAGTGTAGAGATAATAGATCTGTTTTCTTTATAATATTTACTTTTTCTAACATTCAAAGTGCAATTCACGTTTAAGGATGTGTGAAGTGCAATTCCAACTCGCAAAGTATATCTGACTAATTATGTACCTCAAAATACCCTTTTAGACTTTATTTATACAGAAATAGTTGCATAAAACTTTAATAAATCCTATATTGAGCAAGTTTTACCCACACAAACTCCACATGCACCATGCTTAAAGACATTTTTTGTCAAGTTTTGTCATTTATAAAAGGCCTTTTCAAAAAATAAACAAGATAGGCTTATTTCTGTTTTATTGATCCAAGCTTTTTTATTATTATTATTTTTGGTGAGTAAAAAAAAAAGCATACACTTTGTAGTATTTGGGCTGCATTTCCTTTTATTCGCTTGAAATGTAATTAAACGCTGGGTGTAGCCTTCCACAAGCTTCGCACAATAATTTGCTGAATTTTCCGATCATTTCTTTTAACAGAACGGCTGTGACTCAGTGAAGGTTTTGTGCCCCCATGTTGGACATGCTTTTTTTTTACCCTGGACATTTTCATTACAAGCAAAACACCCCCACAGCTTGAAGCTGCCACCATCATGCTTCACAATAGAGGTAGCGCACTTTTTTTTAATTAAAAGCTCCCCTATTTTTTGCTTAATCTGAACGACCTTTAGAACATTCCTTCAAAAGTCTGCCTTCATCTTGGTAACCACATGCAAACCAGCTTTTTTGTTTTTAGAAGCTTCTTTGTTGACCTGGAGGCTTTACGGCTGCAACATATTTTTGTATCTAATGTTTCTAAGTCCTTTATCAGTTTCTTTGTTATTGTCTTTGGGTTGACTTGAATCTTTTGGACCACAGTTTGTTTATCCCCTGGGATTCTGTTTGTGACTCTTTCCTGAACAATGCATTGTGTGGTCATAAGTTTGTGTTTGTTTTGTTTTTCCCACTGTTCATTTTGAAATATTAATGACTTATTTTTTTTAGATTACTTGGTTGAATTATTTGGATTTGCCCTTAATATATAGGGCAAAAGGGCACCTGATCTAAATTTAAACTGTTTTATAGTTTTTATGTTTACTCTCAATGTAGTTTAACTGAGCCAGTCATGAGCTTTTAAATCAGTTTCTTTATAGTGTTTAAAGAGACAGTCAACTTGATGCATGTAAACTTTTGACCCAATGGAATTCTGATATAGTGAATTACAGCTGGAATAAATCTGTATCTTATGGATTGTGTTAAACTTACCCTAAATACCAAAAGTTATAACAGTTGCCTTAATAGTCTTGGGAAAATAAAGACCTTCTTTTTCTTCTTCTTCTTTCGGCTGCTCCCATTAGGGGTCGCCACAGCGGATCATCCGTCTCCACACCCCCCTGTCCTCTACATCTGCCTCTTTCACACCAACTACCTGCATGTCTTCCCTCACCACATCCATGAACCTCCTCTTTTGCCTTCCTCTTTTCCTCCTTCCTGGTGGCTCCATCCTCAGCATTCTTCTACCGATATACCCCATGTCCCTCCTCTGCACATGTCCAAACCATCTCAGTCAGGCATCTCTCACTTTGTCCCCAAAACGTCCTACATGCGCTGTCCCTCTAATAAACTTGTTTCTAATCCTGCCCATCACCGTCACTCCCAATAAAATCTCAACATCTTCAACTCTGCTCCAGCTCCTGTCTTTTTGTCAATGCCACTGTTTTTAAACCATACAACATTGCAGGTCTCACCATAGTCTTATAAACTTTCCCTTTCACTCTTGCAGATACCCTTCTATTACAAATCACTCCTGCCCTCTTCTCCACCCTGCCTGCACTCTTTTCTTCACTTCTACACACTCTCCATTACTCTGCACTGTTGACCCCAGGTACCTGAACTCCTCAACCTTCCCCACCTCTTCTCCCTGCACCCGCACCACTCCACTTCCCACCCTCATGATAACATGAAATCTGTGGACAACTGATGTTGATGTTTCCATTACAGTCTCGCTAGTTTCTAGTTTCTAGTTATCACTGCATAGTCACGTAAATTCAACTGATCTAAAATGTAGGCACTTGAACAATCTTGTGTATAATTAATAGGTAATTAATGGTGTTAACATTAAAAGATTTTGATATTCACCACGTTCTTGTGTATATATGAGGCACTAGATTATGAAAAGGGTATAACTAACCATGCTTTTAGAAAACTTAGTTAGGTTTTCATTTACTATACCATGCTGCAAGCACTAATCAGGACTTCACTAAAATTCAGCAAAAAGTCTGAGGGCATCCTGGCCACCAGACTTATTTATGAATGCTGTTCATAAAAGTGCTGTGAAAAGAACAAAACACAATGGGCCTGTTGTAGAAAAATCAATTGGTGTAATGATGCCACCCAAAGTTGGCTATTTTCCTAAAGGCACATAATAAAGATATTTATTTTGCTGATACCAATGTAAATTTACAAAACTAAAATGTTTATGGCCCTTAGATTATTAACTGCATATTTCTTTTCGGACAGTTTTGACGCAAGTGCTTAACCGTTTCTTGGAAATACACATGTATCTGTGTACCTTTTGTATCTTTGTCATCTCCTATCTTTTTAAGCAGCATGTGTTCACTGAGGTCTGAAGATAGCACAGAAAATCGTACCTGACTGACTACAACAGTACACTGCCCCTGTACAAAATGACTTAATGCAGTTTGAATTGCCACAATTTTCCCAGAAAACTAAAATCACACCATTTCTATAAACACTGTGCAAAAAATGTTATGCAAAACAACTTTGTTTTTCATTTAAAAATGAAAATTACATAACCGATATAAATCCATTTGATAAATACAGGCATTTCACAAAGCATGCCCAACAAAGACACAAGACATCATTACAATTCTGTCTAGCAACACACACCGAAATCCTGCAACATGTCAAAGAGCATTAAATCGTTCCAAAGTCTCAAAAAAGAGGTCTCGCTAAGGAAGTGCTTGAGCTGATCTGATGAAAAAGGATTCCCAAAAAAAGGTATAACCCAATAACGAGGCATGTCTGGAAAGGAATATCCACAGTGCCTTTTCCATTGTAAAAGTTGTTATACTGATTTTCATACATCTGGTTTAAAGGTCTATACAACACATGTAGTGACTAATCAGTGATCGGGTTATTCCTATAATGTTGAGCACCAGATTTCTGTGACTTAACTTAGACACACATTCACACACATACACACATATTAATAATTTACTTGAACATAATTATATAAAAGGATCAGGCATGTACAAAAAGATAAAATAACTTCTGAAATCAACAATAATGTACAGTTGGTGTGCTCTGTTCACATACGGATATATGTATGTTAGAGGTGGAGAGTTAGACCTTGTGCCATCCATGAGCTCTGTATTAAGAGTGTCTTTAAATATCATGTACAGATGTACTGCTCTTCAGCATTCTCGAAGGTACTGTGTACTTTGTGGGCCAACATTAGTATTTGTGCCATCCTTCATAGATACTTTGTCTTTGTTTCCTTCCATGTATTGATCTTCAGGAGGTACAGTTTCTTTTAAACATTATAGTGCATTTGTTTTTGTGAGGTCACCTTTAAATGACCACTAAGAAACACAATAATCTTTTTGCACATATACACACTCTCTCACTCTGCCTTCTGAGGCTAGGAGTCTTTGAGCATATTAATGCGGGCGAAGATCTTGAGCGCTGGACCTAGTTTGATGTTCATGGCGCTCATTAAGTGGTCCTCCTTCAGTAGCAGCATGGCCTGTCCATCAATCTCTTGAGAACGGAATTCATCCGCAATCTCCTGACAACCTGCAAAGTAAAAGTAAGTCACAAATTATAGCAAGTATTTACTTTAAAACTATGTCTAATTACCTTCTCACAATGATCTCCACACGTCCATTTGTAAACCACTGACCTGGCAAAGAGCGGATGAACTCAAACACCTCCTGCACATTCCACTTGGTAGGGTCACATGGCAAGAAGTGCTCGCTAAGTGTAGGAACATCTTCCGGATCGGAAGCGGAGGGCCCTCGTGGGATCCCCACAGGGCTAGAGCTGGCAGCAGATAAAGGAGATGCTGGGTCCTCATAACTGGAGATGTCTGAACAGGGACTAGACTCTCCTTGACTGGGTTGAGAAGGGAGTGGGGAGGACACAGACTCACCCTGAGACTGCTGGCACACAGATAGCCTCTGCAAAAACACACACACAAGTGTGACAGAAGTGTGAATTACAAATGAAAACACCAAAGATAGTTTTGATCTTAAACTATAAAACTATAATAATGATGAATGATGTAATCAAATGTTTCTGGACACCTGATCATCCCGCCCAAACATGGGTCTTCTCCCAAACTCTTGCCATAAAAGCGGAAGTAGAATTCTGTAAAGACTTTGTCTCAGTCTTTGGGTGGCTGATTACTCCCAGGCCTCCTTGTCCAACTTAAGTACCTGAACTTACTAATGCTCCTGTGACTGTATAAACAAATCCCCACAGCCAAAATCTACTAAAAAAGTCGTCCCAGAAGCCTGGAAGTCATTATAAGAGCAATTGGGGATTAAATCTGGAATGGGAGGATCCTTATGCACATATTGTACATAGTATGGACTAAATAGCAAGTCAAAACATATTAACTATCACAATATAAATGTATCTTTACAATCTAATAAATGGCAAGTTGGTGAGCTGATAATGTTCAAGTTTAAGATTCGCCTGTGTTATTTCAAAATAATCCTGTTTGACAGACCATGTGAGTCGTCAAACAAATGCTGATTCGGACAATCTGAGATCAGGATGCTCATCGCACACAGTAACACAAATGCTGTATTAAAATACATCCCAAAATTACAGACTACAAATCTCATGGTCTTTAGCCCATAGTATCATTCTCCTAATAAATAATAAGAAAATTAACAAATAACGTTTAAAAATCTTTAAGATTTAATATAATTTATTTACATTAAAATATATATGCAGTAGTCAATTCATTACACTAAACTACATTTAGATTTGTGTGTGTTGTTTCAGGAAGACGTTAACCTGTTTCTTTGCCTCTGTACTTCTGCATCCTTGATTGTGTGACCTCCTTCTCCACCGATTGGCCGTTTTGGAACGGTCAGGATGGAAGAGTCCGATGCGTTTTGTGCACCCGACATTGTACCTGGTAAAAGCAACAAAAGCTATGGTAACTAAATGAGCATATAAATCTATTGTGTCTCTTTTATAGCTGAGTTAAGTTAAAACAAACACTCAATCGATGTACCTTTTTGCACACACTACGGAGCAGAAGCGCTTGGAGCCTTTAAACTTGTAGGCAAAGTCGACCCAGCCGCACAGCTCACACGTCAGCTTGGGCTCTTCTGGCTCCTCCTCATCTCTCACTGCTGGATCTGAAAACAGTGCAAAGCACACATACAAATTGCAACCTCAAACTCCAGCTATTTTTTTTTATTTTATTTTTTTGAAAGAAGTGCTTTAAGGTGATTGACACACAAACTAAAGTGTATGGAATAACTGCAGAATTGAATCTCTGAAATGTCAATTCTATTAAAATCAGCAAACAAGAAATTTGTCTTTATTCAACTTTATTTTAAATGATATTAGATTATCTGAAAACTAAATTTCCTGTTTAAGGGTTTACTTCGCACCTTGTTGTGAGGATTCCTCAGGCTCCGAGTCTGTGGTGGTGGGGGCATTGTTCGGTGGGGTTTTCTGTGACTCTGATGGCAGTGACTTCTCTGCTTTCTTAGGGCTGTCTGTCTGAACTGAAGGCCTCTCCACCTGCACACACTTCAGTAGGAACATTAGTACACTTGTACATTTATGCAATTATCCAATCATCCCACCATGTGGCAGCAATACATACAATTAACATTATTAGATACAATGCAATAGCGTCAAAAAAATGGTCACAACAAACCTCAGAAAAGAGAAAAATGTATTTAAGTGACTTTGACCGTATTGGCAGCAGACTACCTGCTCTCCGATATCAGAAACTGCTAATAAACTGGGCTTGTTATGTAACAATCTATAGAACTTCCATACACTGAAGAGTGTGAAAATACACAAAATACATTCATTGAATTGTTCTACTACAGGAAAAAATGCCTTGGCATTGCTCAAAGCACATCATGCTGAACCTGGGGGTAGAAAACCACAGCAGAACATCAGAAAAACAAACTGGGTTTTTAATTCCTGCCAGCCAAAATCTGGCATCTGAAGCTACAATGAGTACAGGCTCACCCAAACTCGAGAAGATAAAGTACAATAATCAGCTTATCTGATCATCTCACCCCTATGTGTATTTTTGCCTAACAGTTGCATTTAATTGTAAAGAATTATTTTTTATGCTCTAAAGATTCACCTTCAATGGAACTAAGAGACCTAAACATGTTGCAGCAATGCACTGAACTCATTTGGGGTGAACTGGAATGCAGACAAAGCCCTAGGTCTCATTGTTCAAGATCATTGCCTGACCTCACTAATTCTCTTGTGCCTGAACAACCCCAGCCACACTCCCAAATTTAGTGCAAATCTCTGTCAGTGATCAGTTACAATAATAGACCACATGAGGGCAGCATGACACCACTTACGTCCTTACTAAATTCTACAAAGCAGTACATTTAGTACCGTGGACCGTGCAGGGAAAATACACTGTACTGCAAACAGTCATGCAGATAAACAATCCAACTGACTTTGCTCCTCTTCTAAATATCATTTTTAATTAATGATAAAATGATGATTTAGCCTACTCCTTTTACATGCTGTGGTTTCCAATCTACACAGAAAAACTATTTCTTTTAACTTCAGCTATTAATTTGCTGGTTAAACTAGTAAACCTAAATTCATAGATATACTTTAATATAAATGTGTTTGAATTTTAAGTGTTATATTTAAATTATTTTCAAGACAGTTGCTATTTTTCTATTACTATTTTGTAGTTTAAGCAATGCATATCTGGCAAGCCTGTTGGCTATATTATGAAATACCCCAAATAATGTCCCTCATTTGAGATTTTACATAATCATTAAAAAATAAAATACTTTTGAAGGTAAACTTTACTTATATAAGCATGGTTACTGGTCATTAAACCCTAAACTATTTAAATAACAAACAATCGTTTAAACTATTAAACTACCGTAATTTCCGGACTATAAAGCGCACCCATATATAAGTATAAATAATATAAGTATATATCATTTTACAAATATTTTTATTTTTAACATAAATAAGCCGCCCTGTCTGTGCTTATATGATTTCTGTTGCAGCTGGAGTTAGTGAGCTCTCCCTTCACCCAGACTCAACGCGTTACAACAGCTTGTATCTAAACAGTAGCCAACCAAGAAAGTCATTGTTCAATGTCTTCCTCCTTCTTTTCACAACTATAGTTTTTCTTTTGGCATCGTCGTGTGTTTAAAAAAAACGTTTTTTCTCCTGAAGCCGTGCAGCTCAGAAGACAGGTGAGGTGCGTTTTTTCATTTCCGTTCGGAAATTTCATTGGTCTAATGTTATGTCGCTCAGTTTTTTGGCTTGAAGTTTGTGAAACTGGGAAAAAATTCATAAATTATCCGCTTCGTTGTTTAAGCCGCGGGGTTCAATGCGTAGGAAAAAAGTAGCGGCTTATAGTCCGAAAAATACGATACTTTTTTTTCAGCGGATTGAAAGAGTCCTGGAAATGGTAAGAAGTTATTGATGATGTCCTGGATGCCAAAACATCTGTTGTGATGGATAGAAATTTCTTATTTCTACATTTAACCAATTATTTATTATTATTTATTAAATAATTTTGTCATCCTTATGTATAATGTGATCTGAAATGAAAAGCACTAGACTAGGAGAGTCCTGTAGCACAAGCAAATCTAGCTATGTTAAAAAGGAGCCTATGTATTAGACACAGAGCATACGGTGATTTACTGTCCATTAGTTGTTTTGCATACAGGAATGCTGGGTTTATATTTTACAGAATATTCCGTTGTTGTGAAAGTGAATGAAACACACAGCAATGGAAGCAGCATTCAAATGAACTTTAATGAACTCATCCTTTTTTTTTAGAGGTACTGGTTTCTGCATTAAAACCTTCTGCATAAAAAGTTCCTGAGTTGGGCAAGTAGTGATGTGACCTTTACAGAATTACACCACTTGTGCAGTGACTAAAGTAATGAATTAATGTCTTAGTAGACCGCTCTCTCACTTAGCTTACACTTCAGCGTGACTAGGAGGAATAAATACATCAGACTTGTTCAGCCTTGTAGCATGTTTTTAAGATGAGTTTTTTACTGGATGCAAATGACATTTCAGTGTGGAAATAATTGTATACAGTATGCCTTTGGTAATGTGAACACAGTTTAAGGCCCTCTATATCATGCCAGACATATGGTCTCATCAAGGTTGTTCTGGCTGCCAGATTCAGATGAGTGTATCCATTCCACTGTGGTGTGTGGGCCAGATGAATTTATTCAGTGTGGAGCCAAAAACTGGCATTTAGACATTTGTTTGACTTGCAGTGGTGTCCGACAACAGTCCTCTGACTAAACAGTTCTGATCTAATCTTGCCTCAATTGATGATGTCACTAGTCAATCTATGCTGTAAGTTTTACAGAGAAACGTTTCTCAAATTAGTTTCAGCTTTGTCTATATTTGTTTGTTCTGATTAGCCAGATTTTTTTAAATCCCAGTGTGACAGTTCATTGTACTCACTGGAAATGGTTCAGCTCCTTCTTGGATGACAAAGCCTTCAATCACATGTGTGAGCACATGGGGCTTCACGATGGCCTGAGGCGGTTTGTTTTCACCGTTAGCTGGTTCAGTTTCTCCTCTGGGGGTCATGGCTGCTGTGCACGGGGTCTCCACCGCACCTGCATGAAAACACCAGTGTTTTCATCTCCATAGATTTTTTTTTGCATCAGAAGCAGAAACTAAATAGTAAATCAATAACCAGAATTACTCTGCACATTCAATAACCTTTACTTCTCATTTCAGAGACTTTGCAGAAAGCTGCATCACAAAATTTCAGAATGGCCAGGATGACTTAATAATACCATGGATGATTTGATTACCTTTTAGTTATATGATATGACATTAAAACTACCAAATATTTACAAACTACATAATTTTAAAGCCTGTGTCATGTAAGCAGGTACATGTTAAGTGAAATTTCACCTGAAACCAATTTCTAAATTAAGACTGGTACAAACAATAAAAATACAGTATTTTTACACTGTTCTAGAAGTAAGCATCCAAACACTAACTAACTCAACTGGTATGTAACAGCATGTAATGAGGCAAATTGCTCACCAAGGAAGACTAAAGCCTGCTTAGATTCAGCAGCACTCTCCAGTTCTGTGTAAAAGAATGTAAGTGCTCTCATCTCATGAGTCTATGAGGAAAAACTGCACACATAAATCTTCCAGTGCTGCTAATCGTTCAGTTTCTCTACGCTGCTCGCAGCCTCACTGAACAGTACTACACTCTGCCTTGTGTTTCATGGGAACCCTCCTGCTCTAGCTCACCGCCCCTTCAAATCCCCCAAAGGAGTTGTCTCTCTTACACACACACACACACACACACACACACACACACACACACACACACACACCGAGTAAGAAGTCAGTTTTTTGTGTGGGAGGAATTGAAATGAAGGATATATTTTTTCTGCAGCTGTGGCTGCAACATCCTTTGAATCACCACTCCGTTTTCTGAGTAAATAATCACATGGTTTGCTTTGCTTGCATGCTGATTGCTTGCTTTGAACTAAATCTATAAGCCACATTAAGTACTATACATGTGAAATGCTGCTTATGAGAATGTGACCTTTTTTATGTTTTATTCTGCCTTTACAAGCTGCATATGGGTAATTAGAGGCTGCTTGATTTTCATATCTGGATATAGATTTTTTTTTAAGAGTGTATAAAACTGCTTTATGATGGAAAAACATTTGTGGAATAGGCCGGTGCATAGTACACATAACTGAATGTTTTGATTACATTTTGTTAAATATATACTGTTGCATTTGCAGTCATCGAAACCTTTTAAATGTTTTAAACCAGTTTTAGAGACTACAATATATTAAAGAACATTAAACCTGTTCTGAAGCTACCTGAGGTCCAACATCTTACTAATACACTTAGCCTTAAAATGTCACTAAGACACTGAGTCACTGTGTAAAGTTGATATTGGCATCAGGAGAACAAAAGACTCTGATTACATCAGTCCTGATCCATGAAAAACCCTACACTTTTTTTCCGTTTCCCCAATCTACTGCATCTGATTCTAATCTTCAGTTATGGCCTTTACACTTCATGGCCAGCATTAAAAATGATTGATGTATAGGGTAGATGTTTCAGACCATCATACCTTGAGTTTGACCTGTGTCAGTCCCAGTGTCAGCTTTAGGTGGCTCTGGAGGATTGGTCTCCGTTGACAGGGCAGACGATTGTAACTGGGCACCAAGAGGCGGGCAAGGCTGGCAAATCTCTCTTATAACCAGGGATGTGGGCTTATCCTTACTGTCCTGAGCAAGTCTGGAGGCCTGGGCAAAATAAGATTTGAAAATGTATGGGTTAAAGTCACAGAACAGGAGAGCCTTTTATGTTGTTGGTTTAAAGCTCAGGTTTAAAAATCATGTGCCACTGAATATATTTGTTTGGGAGTCAGCTTTTAAGGTTATGTCTGAAAGCATTTGTAGGCACCTCTGTAGATGGAGAACAGTTTACCTGAGTGATTTGTGGAACATTTATTTCATAAATTGGAAAATTGGATGATCACAAACTGTGTTCAGATTAATGATAAAGAAGAATGAATTAAATAAATTAATGTAAGGATTAGTGGTTAGGGTGCCATTCCGCACAAAGCAGTAGTCAGTAGTGGTCTGTATGATCAGCCAGTGAGAGTGGTGTAGTAACATACCTGACTATGTGTAGGCTGGATTTGCAGGTTGATGGCTGTAAGCTGGACAGGCTGAGCTTTAGACTGGCTTAGGCCTGCATGCTGGCTCACTGTGGAATGGAAGATGGTGGCTTGTTGGCTCAGAGCTGATCCCTGGATAAGGGCTGGTGGTTTAGGCAGGACGGGGACAGGTCCTCCAGCTGAGGCGCTCTGGAGGCCAAGTGAGGCAGTCTGTGAGTGAGGCTGGATTGAGGCTGTCTGTAGTAATTGAGTCTGCATTCGTGGAGTGGGTGGAGCTTGGGGTTGAATGACAAACTGTTGTGGTTGTTGCTTGATCAGGGCTTGGGGTTGAATCTGGGCATATGCTAGACAGATCATACACATGTAAATGTATCTCAATTCATTGCACTTGTGTATCAGACACAAATGCATATGTGACGAATAAAGCTTTGAAATACTGAAAGGAAATGGCAAATAAAATTGTCTCTGCTAAGCTCAATTCATTCATGCATTCATCCTTAATTGATTTGTGTAATTATTTTTCTTTAACAATCAAAAATAAACAAAACTTTACTCACTACCAACCTCCAAAAAACAAAATACAAGTTTATATATATGTATTTGTGTCCGAATTAATGTACTTACTAACCACCATAACTCACCATACTTTATTAGATGAGTCAAAGTTTCTGGACAACCAAACATGGGAATAGAGAAATACATTAGCGGATTTACTTGTTCAGTGGAGAAGGTAAAAATTTATGATTTGTTCACACCCGAAAGTCTAGATGAATTCAATCATCCATTTTTGTATGACTTATGAAGTAATGACAAAATGAGTGTCTGTATATACTGTAATGTGCTATTATGTTATGTTTTACTGAAAGCATTTGCTTTTTCTTTGGATTGTACTGTGTCCAAGAAAAATGCAATGCAAATCAAAACATTTGGGGCTTTTAATAGTTATGCAATGCACAGCTTGCTGGAAATTGTGTTTAATTATATGGTGAATTCAGCTCAACTTCAAGCTCTTTCAGCATGGAATCATTATGATACATTGCAGTGTTGACAGTCTGTTTCTGTGTGTGTCTGTTGGGAGCAGAGACACCCTACATTTACTACTGAATGCTGGATACAAGTAGCAGAACTATGGGTTACATTCTAACCTCCCTTAATAATAAACAGCACAAAGATGTAGTTAAGGAATGTAGTTCTCTCTCCTCTGAATGGCGTGGGATAGAGGATTCATATGACTCAATCCAGATGACCATACTATCTCTCTCTCTCTCTCTCTCTCTCCTGTACTCTTTTTGGCTTTTCTCCTCACACTCTTTCTCTCTCCTTTTT